>NW_013673381.1:22600-24995 GCF_000517525.1 Limulus polyphemus
GGGGGGGGGCATGTACAAATTGATTGATTGAATGTAATCAGTTGATTGATTAGCAAATATCTCAAATTTGTCAGCTGTACAAGTAATTCAACTTAAAAATAATTTTCAACCTAATGAAAACATTGGACTTTATAACATAATTCCCTTTGATTATTTTCTTGTATTATCCTGGAAATGCTCTTTTTTTTTGAAGTTGGAAACAAATGTATCAGTTAATAACAAACTGCATCAAGAACATTCTGAATGGAATACAGTACACAAGAAAGATTAACATTACATAAAAAGGTAACATGAGATAGAAACCACAATGTTTAGCTGACTATAGATTAAAAAATTGAAATGAAAATATAAAATACAGAGATAATGTGAACTTTTCTTAAAATACATTAAAAGAAAAAAATATTGTACAATTATAAAAAAAGTTTCACATTTCATTAATACCAAAGGACTTGAATGGCATTATTTAATTTTTTTTTCATTGTGATTTTTTTTATTAGTTTTTAAGAGAGGACAATTTCTTTAAAATACTCAATGGAATGACCAACTTTGTTGAAATGCCAAGCTACAGATTTATCCTGATTCTTAACTGAAATGGTACTTAGGTTTTCATGTTTTCATTCAGCAAGCATGCAACCAGTTTCTTCTATGTAAATTTGGTCACAAATAATACAGTAACTAAACATATAGATGTACAGGTGAAATGGCTATTAACAAAACAGGCTGACTTACAACCTAATTCAAGCACTATATATTGAAACCTACACAGCAAGCCTAATTCAGGCACTATATATATTCAAACCTATGTGGCAAGCCTAATTCAGGTACTATATGTTGAAACCTACGTGGCAAGCCTAATTCAGGCACTGTATGTTGAAACCTACGTGCTAAGCCTAATTCAGGCACTGTATGTTGAAACCTACGTGCTAAGCCTAATTCAGGCACTGTATGTTGAAACCTACGTGCTAAGCCTAATTCAGGCACTGTATGTTGAAACCTACGTGGCAAGCCTAATTCAGGCACTGTATGTTGAAACCTACGTGGCACCATCCTAGCAAAGTAAATTACGCCAACAGTGTGAAGAATTAAGCTAGCATTATTTCTTCCCTTAGATATAGGTGTCTGTTGGCACATAATCATTAAATGACATATTTTATTGTACACTTATTATATTACACACAAATAATAATTTACATGTTTACTACTTACAGTTTTACATTTTATGCAATAACTTTCTCTAAACCTAAATTATAACTCATGTGATATCAGATGTACAAGATAGTTACTGTTGATTTGTTTGTGATGTAGAGTTACGAAAATTTCTGTACAGGTGATATCCACATATGGTGAACTGCAATGTATAAATACTTAACTGCTGAGTTAGGAAAGAAGTTTTAGCCAGTATTTTGGTTGGATGATTGTTTGTGTGCAGGTAATGCCACGTAGGTTTCAACATACAAGTGCTTGAATTAGGTTTGCCACGTAGGTTTCAATATACAGTGCCTGAATTAGGCTAACTTAATAACTGTTGACTTGAAAAATGTTGTTTTACTGTCTCTAGTAAATTATTCTCCCAGTATTTTACTTAAGATGGACTATGTTGTTGTTGTTTGTTCATATTTCTTTCAGTGTTGAATTTAATTTCTAACTTTGGAAAACGTTTTTGTGGATGAACTCTTAAAAATGCCAGAAGCAAACACAACATAGGCTTAACAAGAGTTAAAGAACCTGGTTATCTCTAATACAATTCATCGGCTAATGGTTCACCAGTGTTGGAATTAAGTCACCAGAGGCAGCATAATAAACATCACTGAACCTGCAACGAGACGTATTAGTGACTGACAATATAATAAACGTCACTGAACCCACAACGAGACGTATTAGTGACTGAGAATATAATAAACGTCACTGAACCCACAACATGAAGTATTAGTGACTGAGAATATAATAAACGTCACTGAACCCACAACATGACGTATTAGTGACTGACAATATAATAAACGTCACTGAACCCACAACATGACGTATTAGTGACTGACAATATAATAAACGTCACTGAACCCACAACGTGAAGTATTAGTGACTGAGAATATAATAAACGTCACTGTACCCACAACGAGACGTATTAGTGACTGACAATATAATAAACGTCACTGAACCCACAACGAGACGTATTAGTGACTGAGAATATAATAAACGTCACTGAACCCACAACGAGACGTATTAGTGACTGAGAATATAATAAACGTCGCTGAACCCACAACGTGACGTATTAGTGACTGAGAATATAATAAACGTCGCTGAACCCACAACGTGACGTATTAGTGACTGAGGATATAATAAACGTCGCTGAACCCACAACGCGAAGTATTAGTGACTGAGAATATAATAAACGTCG
>NW_013673381.1:25995-35901 GCF_000517525.1 Limulus polyphemus
TAGTGACTGAGAATATAATAAACGTCGCTGAACCCACAACGCGAAGTATTAGTGACTGAGAATATAATAAACGTCGCTGAACCCACAACGCGAAGTATTAGTGACTGAGAATATAATAAACGTCGCTGAACCCACAACGTGACGTATTAGTGACTGAGAATATAATGTTTCTTCCAGTGCCACAGTCACCAATCTTCAACAGAAAGTGGAGCAACTTCAGACAGCTAACACACTGATGAAAGAAGATTTGGCTATTGCTAAGAACCAGGGGCTGATGCTTCAAGAAGAAAACTCTAGACTTCATCAAATTCACAGAGACCTTTATGATAAACATCAGAGAAGAATTGTGGTAAAAAAAAAAGTTAAAACTTTCTTTGTTGAATTATTTTTTGTATTTTAAAATTATCTCAAATTAATTTGTTCTTTAACTAAGTATACATAGTTTTTTTGTTGTTGTTGATGAATAGATAATAAAAGAAGCCCTAATTTAATATATATTAGTTCAGGGGTCCGATGGACACCAAGTAAAGGTACCTTTATACCTAATAAAAAAAAAAACACTAATTTTTTTCGAATGTTTTCACAACTTGGTGGAAAACATCCCATCCCCAACAAAAATCCTGGATCTGGCTCTCTGTTTTGTACAGTTTAACTACTGAATAAGTATAGAATATCTCGGTATTTAATATATTTAACCTATTTTCTCACCATCTTAGTGGGTTTTATTAGTATTTTTAGTTTATATTATAAAATTTCTCTATTTTTAATATCTTGTTAAAAGGGGATTTAATAATAATATAAGTATTAACTTATAACAGTTTACATTAGTAGAAATTTTGTAGTTACATGTAAAATTGCTTCATTATTTTTAGCGTTCAAATATGATACAGTTTTTGTGGTTTGTATAGGAATCGGAAGAAGATATGATGATGGAGAGAGAAACGTGTCAGAATACTAGAGCTGAATTTGAAATTCTGTATAACGACTTGAAGAAGAAGCTACAAGAAGAAAGCAATACAAGACAGGTAATTCAAATATTTGGAAATATTTTTGTGGTTACCAGTTTCCTCCATGTGTAAAGTAATGACAATTTATCAGTTGTATATGTAAAGAACAGGATGCGTGAGATGTAAAAAAATACATCTAAGATGTATATGTTTTTCTTATTTTAATGATACGTGTATCATTTCCCATTATTTAGTTACTGAAGTATGCGCTCTAATCAAGTTGTAACTACTGATCACATTGAAGAGGGATTTATTAGGGGGAAAGATAATGTCAACAAAGATCATTAAAATTCTGAATGTTCTTGACACAATGGCAGACCGTGCATCAACATACCCATAGTTCTCCACTCCACCTGACTTGTTGCATTTACGTCTAGAGAACGTATCCAAACTCTGATTTCTGGCCATGATTTAGATATTTTTTTTAACTAATGCCTTTAAGCTTGCTATGTTGATTCTGAAACCCAGTATTAATTCTAATGTAAGTTTTTCCAACAATATCAGAACTTCTAAAACATCATTAGGAGTCTTTCTCGTGCAGTTTGCTTTCGGCATGCAGGGGCTGCATTGTCAGTTCCTAGTAGATTTCACAATCGTATGTACACTCAGTTGTCATAACAACCACTCTTTCCTCATAACTTCTGAACAAAATTGATATTTAATAGTTTCGTTTTGAGTTTATAGTACTAATGACGTACTGTTTTATTACAAGTTACAGTTTTTACAGTTAGGAAGATTTGTTTTTAGAAAGAAAAAAAATCATTCTCACAGACATAAGTAAAGAAGGTTTAAGTATTTAAATCAACAGTCTAACAACGTGTTTAAAGTTTAGCATTAATAGTGGTTAATTCTGTATGTGCATATCAATCTGCATGAATTGACAGATTTATTTATTTATGGCTGAACAGAAATAAACAAATTGAATAGATATAAAAAATGTGGAATACGTTATGTGAAATATTTCCAAAAGATTAGGAATGTGTGGGTAAAAAACGATCACAGGCGTACAGAGATGTAGCTGGGTATTTATTAATTCTGAGATTGTTTGATTTTATTAAAAAAGCTTCTAATTTTTCTTGTGTTAATATAGGGTTCATGTTTTAGTACCATGACATTCTGTTCAGAAAAACTGCGTTTATTTTTCTTTATCTGCTCATGGACTTGGGAAGGGTTTTTTTTTTCATGCTCTTTTAACCCTTTCCAGGTGGGTCAAGTGTCAAAGGCCATGTCATTGTGTTTGTTCACTTGCAGTCAATAACTTTGGTATCAAACTGTAGATTATAATTCTAATTTTAATATTATACATCATTTAATTTCTTAACTTAAAATTAAATGTAAAAATAACACACTTAATTATGATTTTTGTGTTACATGGTATGTTGAATGCAGCATTGGTTCAAATTAGATGTTTGAGATGTCAAAATACAAAGTCTGTACTTTTGTATGAATTAGGAACTCAAATTACGGATACTAACAAGCTAAAATATAAAATAAGAACCTGCTATCTTTTCTATTTGCTGAGATATCACTCGTACTGAATCAAACACAGTGGCCTAGTTCACCTCTTTCCATTTTGTAAATGCTCCCTTATTTACACTTTCTTCTGTCTATAACATGTGAATAACCAATCAAATCAGATTGTCATCTCGTTTATTTGATACAAATCTTCAAGCTGGTAAAATGAGTCTTTAGTCTGCTCTAAATTTCATATTTTTTTAAGACCCAAATACAGCCTAATTACTAAATTTGTAAAATTATAGTTGAATTCTATGGTATCAGTATAGTAATTATAATATTTTGGTTATTCAAATGTATATATGAAACCTAAGAAAGGTATTTTGTTTCACATCCTCTATGTGCAACTGAGTACAAAGGTCGGAACTAGAAGAGATAATTGTTTGATTTACTTCTTTATTTACTGTTCTACATGTTAAGAAAAATAAGTTTAAGAACTTATTTGTAAATAGTAATAATCTATATGCATATATAATGTATAATAATTGAAATGTGACTATTTTACAAAATACTAATTCACTGAAACACAGCCAAGACAGGTCATTTTGTAGAGATTAAAGGTCAGTTTTATATTATTGGATACAGTAACGAGTGCACGTGCACCACATCAATGTAACTTTGTATTGTTAACTAGGCATGGCTGAAAGGTCAATATAAATAAAAATAATATATATATATATTATATATATATTTCAGGGGTAGTATATCTGTTTTGAATTTTACACTTTTAGAATTAAAATGCATTTCAAATAGATGCTTCTGAAGTTCATTCCCACTTACTTAACCTCAAATGGAAGATACTTGGATCCCATCACAAATACAACTACAAAACCTGGATTTTGGTGTAAAAACAGAGCTTGTATGTGTCTTCATTGTGCAGTTGCAATAATTCATCTAGAAGATGAGAGAGAGTGGAAAGTTGTAGGTAATTTGATGTATTTTATGCATTGTGTCAAGGACATTGACTCTCATGGTTTTTGACAGCATGAGAGAAACTCAACCATGAAACTATTTTTGTATTTCAGAGACAAGTACCTGTCTGAAATCCATTCTACTTGCAAATTTAACAATCTGATAATTTTGAAACCTCTTTTTGGTGTCTTTAGGAGGTGGAACAAGATCTACAGACACAGATATCGTTGAAGACGGAAACAGAAATGGCTTTAAAACTGCTAGAAAAAGATGTTCATGAAAAAAATGAAACCATAAGCTCTCTACAACGTCAGGTTGATGACATCAAGATGATCAATATGCAGATGTATAACAGATTACAGGTAAACAAAATCTACGGATTTGTTTTTATCTGAAAAAAACGAGCAATCGAGTCCCAGTATTGTCTGTTAGCACTCGCTTCTAGATCTCATCAGTTTTTCATATTCTTAATTTCTAAGGTTGTCTAAAAACACCTGTTGGATTTGTATTGAATAGTTATTCACATGAAATATTTGTTTTAGTGTTAATATCTTGAAACTTTGGATCAAATCATTTTTAAACAATGGTAGAAAACATTTAAACTTTTGAATTAGTTTGACTGCTCATTTCTTTTAAGGCTTTTATAGAAAATCACAGTTGAACTATCAATTTTTATCAGATGATAACATGCAAGTTATTACTAATTGATGATTCAAATTGAAACTGTAATAACATCCAGCTATTTTAAGTGGATGACTTTGAGATGCTACACAGTAAAACTAATCATTATGAATATAGCAAGAGTAAGTAAGCTAATATTATCTGATTTTTTTTCTCATCATAATTTAATGAAAGCTGTTTCTTTAAGTTACAGTTCTCATCTTTTCATTATATTGTGATAAACCTCCAATAGCTTCTGCCATCCCACGAATGATCAACACTGGTTATCATTTGTAGCTGTGACTAGCTCAGATTTTATGGCAATTACACAAACTAAACAGTTGACGATGAATTGATGTTACCGACAATTTACAGAACTCTGTTTTATCTTGAATTCTAAATTTAATTATAGCAACATCAATAAAAGACTAGACTTTAGACACAGCAACACTATGCAAAATAACATTACAAATGTCCAGTTTAGGGAGGTACCACCTGCTGATGATGAAAGTACTGCCCCCAAACTCCTACCATTAACCGATTATAAAAGACATAATCCCTCAAAGTGTCAGTTATTAGGTTTAATTTATACATTCGGATTCAGTGCATTTACATGTCACATGTCCAATTCACTTTACATACCAAGATGTAATGTATAAATTATAAATCTTGCATAAAACAAATGTTGTATGTCATGCAGATGACTAGATTAACAATTTCAACCTCACAGCTGAAAAGATTTCAGGAAAGTAACAATGTTTAGGAAATGGTTGAAATGCGTAATTGTGTTTTTTATTAATATGTTTGTCGTGAGACACCGTCAACAACCGCTATCAACTTATTGTATTTAAGAAACATTTGGTATCATGGGAATGAACAATCTGTTATCAAGAAAAAGGTTTTCATTAGTGTTTTGGGATGTTCGGTTTGGTCCTGTGCGAACTTTTATATTTAAAGTTGGCCATCAAAACAGCCAACTTTAAATACATTTGAAATAAGTAAAATAAAAAAAAAATAATGCCAACATCAAAAAGGTACCAGTTACCACAAGCTGATTTTGTGTTTAAGTAATGCCAACATCAAAAAGGTACCAGTTACCACAAGCTGATTTTGTGTTTAAGTAATGCCAACATCAAAAAGGTACCAGTTACCACAAGCTGACTTTGTCTTTAAGTATAAATAAAATATTCTTATTCACCGCAATAGCTCTAAACTTCAGGATATTAAAATGACAACAACACTGTACACCATCACACTGTTGGTATAAAACACTGACATTACTTCACCCAAAAACAGTGGGTTTTGACACAAATTCAGCTTTATCCCCTCAAGCAGAGAAAGTAATGAGACATAGTTGTACGTATTCATTTACATCACATCAAAGTTCACGTTTCTAGACCACCTCTTACAGATATTCCAGGTGATTATGGACTTCCAGGTATTTAAACACCAGTATCGTACAATATCAGATCGTACAGACTTGAAGAAAGAACACCGATACTGATGAAATTAAAACTAAATTGTTGTGGTACGTTGATTTACAGAACTTTAATGAAGCTTATTTTCTCCAGTGATTATACAAGTTTCACAGTTGCTTGAGTGCTGTTTTTTTCCTATTGAAAGCCATAATGGACATAACAATAGCTGTTACCTATATCGTTCAAACTTAATCATATGTGTAAGTAGTCGCACATACACTGGTGTGAAAAGTATTTATACTTATTATGATATTTTTTTTATGTATCTATCAGGAATATGAAAATGTAATAAAGGAGAAAGCAGACCAAATTAGCGACCTCCAACAGAAAGTCTCGGAGATGACATGTAATTTCCAACAGTTGGAAGCTAAGTATGGATCTTCTAGTGTACATGATTACTAACCTTTCACACTGTCTCTCTGGTTACTGATTGTACATATTTGCCATTGTTGTGACGACAGTATAACCTGACCATATTAACCTGTCCTGCTAATGTTTCCTTGCTTTGTATTATCCAACCCTTAATGGCATAATAGTTACAGACTTTAGATTGTTAATAACTGCCTTGAATCATGTGCTTGTTGATCTGCTCTTTCAGTGGCTATAATTTTATCAGCTCACTTTACCAGGCTAAGCCTTATTTTTCAAACACCTACGATAATTTTTCATACTTTTTTTTTTCTGATTAAAACAATAATAAAATTTTAATTTTTTTGGTTTTTAATCAAATCTTGAGCTTATAAGTTTAATAATAAACATTTGCCTTTGATAGAATAAATCTGGAATTATCAGCCTTTTTATTTATTATTTTTGTGTTAAAAAAATCAGTCTTAAAATACAGTGTACAATAACAGTTAATATAAAACATTAAATATCTGTCTACATGTACAGTGGACCAACACATTTGAGTGTTTAATATTTTAAATGGTATGTGATATCATAACTGATTTTTACATCTTCGTCTGGATTTTATGGTATAGGATAGTTATTAAGTGTTTGTAATGAATATTCTTCCTAGTTACGAGACAGTTCTCTGATTTTCTTGATCATTCTCACTCCCTGTCTTGCAAGTAATATTTATTGAGGTCAAACTCCAAAGTTTTTGGTATTCAAACTTGATATCACTATCACTTCAAATAAAAGAAACAACATTGTACTTTTTTTGGAATAATTAAAACACCTTGTATACTAGAAATTTTCTTATGGATACTAAAGCTGTTCATATTATTGTTCTTGAAAAAGTTTTGGCGAGGCCAAAATTAATTTACAACAGCTGTTGTCGGTGTTGCAACTTTCTTTATTGCCAATAACTTTAATCCTCTGTTGATCCCTACGTATGGCAGTTATTTTGATTTGAACTTGATTATTTCAGAAGAAATAGTTAATAATCGGGGGTGCTCGAAGATTAAGCAATCCTCCTTCACCCCTCATGTGGACTGGAGGTATGGGCTTGGATTGAAGTATAAACAAAGAAATTGATACAAACAAGCTATGTAGAAATCATAATCTTAAATAAGCATAATTATAAATGGCCGATATCGGACAGATGGTCCATCAGGGCGATGGGGGTCTATAAATCCTATGCCAAGATTGAGTTGCTGGTACCTTTTTTTACCAGTTCTCTCTCTTCCAATCAGATGCCTGTATTTTACACTTAAAAACTTTGAGTAAAAATACTACTTTTATTTTGTAACAATAAATTCTGACATTGAAAAAGTTAGCTAAAGTATTAAAAGCTTGAATTTTTTTACAGACAGAAGAAACCGAATGCATTCCGTAATTACAAAACTAGATCCATTCTCCGTAGTTACAGAACTAGATCCATTCTCCGTAGTTACAGAACTACCTCCTTTTTTTTTATTTATTACTGCATCTAATTGTTTCTCAAAACTGATTATTTGGAAATTGTGTCATTAAATTAGATCTGATTTTGTATGTTATGTAGTTTATAAATATCACTACACGCAGATCGAAGTCAAGTTAAGAGCACTAGCTATTTTAAAAAATCTATATAGTTATTGGTTTTACAGAGACGTAGAAAGGAAGGTGTAAATAATTACTGTGTAGCCTATTTTGTGATGCAGGAAAGCATCTTTCTCGTATTTTGTTTCTATACATTTGGTTACTGCTTCTGTGACGTTACATTTCACAAAATATACAGTAACAACCCCTTTTTTGGTCATTATTTCAATGTTGTTTATTACTTCAGCATCCCCTGTTACAAGTAAGGCTTCTCTTCTCTACACTAGTACATCACTAATCTAGAAAATTTTGATGCAGAATTTGGTTTTTGTCATGATGTTTTAAAATTTAATTTTCTTACTGTTGATTTTATTGTGTGTGTGTGCACTGGATTAATGTCTATTTTTTGGCTCTTACAGCTTGCAATAATATAACGTATTAGTTAATAGAGCTTTAAAGGGATGAGATTTTTCTTGAAATCTATAAAACAAAATTCAAATCTTGACAACAACAAAATGTATTTACTTTAGTTTTTTTTTTCTATACTCTCATATTTTCTTTACTTAAAAAATAAAACATTTCATTGCATAGTATCTATATATCTATCCAATAATCAACTTGAACAACAGTTAATAAGTTTGATCCAAAAGGTGTTTTGTAATTAATAGAGCATTTCATGTGAGCCAGTCACGTACTCTCTAAATGGAAGATACAGAACTATCATCATATCAGATGTTGATGTCACCGGGCAATGTTTTATTACATTCATAAACGCGTTATTTTATGTGAAGTGACTAAAGTCTGTGGGATATTAAAAAAGTGTAATATTTCATCACTATCAAGAACTGTGTGTCAGAACTAAAATAATTACAAATAATGAAGACAATCTGATGTAACAAACTGATTTGATGTTATATATATCAATATGCCAAGAAACCTAAGCCTTTAAGATTACGATAGATTGAATTCAACTGTATTCGTTCCTCTTTGAAAATCTATAGATATAATTAGAAAATAACTCAACTCAAGAAAGTCTAGACATGGTCAATTTTCAGGCCTTGAGTTTCGCTTGAATCGGTTGAATTTTGGTTTTCTTCTAAAGGAAAGAATTACACTACAAGTTTCTTATCCACATCTTTAGAAGTAGATCACACTTACGTTACAAAGGCTCACTTGTTTAGATACATCAATTCTTTTATTTCTGAGATAATAACAAAAATATTATAATTATTTGAACCAATACATAAAACTACTCGCCTGAAATACTTTTACTGGCAAAAAAAAAACATTGTACATTTCTTTAAAAAATAAAATACTTAGATGGACTTTCTTGATTTGTAGGACATAAAGGTAATTTGTTTTACTGTTTGTTTGTTGTTGTTATGGATTCCATTTTATTGCTTATGCTGCTTGAAAAAGTTAAAAAAGTAACAGTAATAAATACAAAAAATTTGTAATTGAAATTATCTTCATTTACAGTTTTCTTGCATTAAATGCATTTCTTATGAATTTTCTAATCCCACAAATTTAAAACTAATTTTTATTTAAACCTTAGTAGATATACCCTTTAGTGCCTGGTTAATATACATATATATAGGTTATTTTCAAGCTAGCTACACTTTGTGAAATCAGGAAGCTCCGATTAGTCTTGAACTTAAATTTGGGAAATTGTATTGTTATATTTTGTTCAGTTAAAAACTTTAACTGGAGTTGATTTCTTTCCCTCCCCCAGTGGAACAGTGGTAAGTTTACACACAATGCTATAATCTTGGGTTTAATTCCCTCAGGTGAACACCCCATCGTGCCCTACAACAAATAAACAAATATGTTTTATATTAAGCTGCAGAACAAACAGCAAGTGAACAATTTCGTAACAAAGCACAAGAAGAATTTTTTAAACCAACTTAAAATCAATCTTTATGTTTTGTAAAACTATATAGTTGTTAGTTGTAGTCATAAGTCTGTGATGGAAATATCTGTGTGTAACATTATATATTTTAAAGGAGTTGAAGTAAGATCTGGGTATAATATTTTTATTGGTTCGAGAAAGATTTGATTGTGAAAGTATCTCGGGAATATTCACACGCTAGTGTTGTAACTAATTTTTACCTTTACATCATGATGCTGCTAAATAAAAAGTGAATCAAAATTTGTTCTTTGTTTTTACAGGATGCTATAGACGCTTTTTTCATGTTTAACTCCAAAATATACCCAAATTAAAATACAAATAATGATCACAGACATTAAGATACATAAGAGATATACATGCAGACGTACATACACGTATGTGTATTCAAAGCACTACCAGTTTTGATATATCTTTATTTATGTACAGGAATCCCTCGATTAGTGCGATTAATGTGTTCTTCAAA
>NW_013673381.1:36911-38195 GCF_000517525.1 Limulus polyphemus
AAAGTCTTCAACCATTGGACAAAAATACTTGACGAACCATTCTTCAAACAAAGCTTTAGTTACCCTTGCTTTTTTTATTATATTTCCATATTATTGGTAATTATCCTTGATTTATACCTTTAAGAGCTCTTGGATTCTGAGCTCGATAAACCAACATAAGCTTTAATTTAAAATTTCCTTTAGCATTGCCACCCAATAAAAGGGTTCGTCTATCCTTTGCAGCTCTATATCATGACTGGGAACTCTCAAATTTGGCCAGAAAACTTTTGGAAGGCATCCTTTTCCAAAATAACCCTGTCTCGTCGACGTTAAAAATTTGTTCATCTGAATACCCTCCTTCTTCCACAATTTTCTTCAGAACTTCAGGATATTCACCAGCAGCTTCCTTATCTGCACTAGCTGCTTCCCCTGTAATTCTTACATTGTGCAGGCTAGTTCTTTTCTTGAACTTCTACAACCATCCAGCACTAGCATGGAACTCATCTTTGAACTTTTCTTCTTTTCACACTGAAAAGAGACTTAATGATTTTTCTTTTATGAGATCAGTGCTTAAAGGAATTCTTTTCGGGTTACAGTCCTCTATCCAGATAGTTAGCAATCTTTCTAATTCAATCATGATAACATTTTGATTTCGAGTGGTATGCACACATGATAAGTTTGGAGCATTTTGTATTCATCAGCTTTACCTAAAATTGCTCTTACTGTTGACTCGCCTAGTTTGTGCTTTAGGCCTATTTTTGATTTCGAGACGCCATCTTCACTTTTTCTTATGATTTCTATTTTTTCTTCTAAAGAAATAACTTTTCGAGTTTTCCTTACAACTTCACTTTCATCTTCACTAAGTCTTTTGCTCATGTTTAGGAAAAGGTAGTACGTTAAAATGTCTAAAGTAAAAAAAAAAATGTCAAAAAAATTATTTCAAAGATGCACAAATGGCTTGAGTAGTTAGGCTAATGGCAGACAACTAATTACTTAGATGATGTTCACCCCGAGGCAATAATTTTTTACCCCAGGGAACGGGTTCCCCGTGAAAAAACAATTTGACCCGGGGTAAAAAATATTTGAAATAAAAGATACTTGATTAAGATTTTTATTGATTTATAAATCGTATTTAAAATAAATCTAACAAATAACAAGGCTGACAAAGTTTTATCACTTTTTTGTTCAAGCTTGTCGTAAAAGTAAACAGATGTGGAAAATCTCACAGTATAAAAAAAACACATGTTACAGAATTTAAGTCTAATCGAATATTCATATATCACTTTCAAAATACCTCTATAAGAC
>NW_013673382.1:0-31018 GCF_000517525.1 Limulus polyphemus
AAATGGCTAGTACAGATAGCCGTTGTGTAGCTTTTTAAAATTTAATTTTAAGCAATGTTTTTTGTTCTTCTATAAGTAATGTATGATGTAACATAAATAAGGTTGTGCGCTAGAAGTTCCTAAAAATATGCCTAGTTTGATAATCAGGCTAAATTTTTTCCATATACAGACCCATCTTTTAGTATCCTTCATGTTTCCAGTGGCACAGCGATATATCTGTGGACTTATACTATTAGAAACCAAGTTTCGATACCCGTGGTGAGCAGAGCACAGATCGCCCATTATGTAGCTTTGCGCTTAACAACAAACAAACAAGTATCCTTCATTTTCGTACAGTGAGTGATGTTTTCAAAAAATAAAATATTTTTTTCGGATTCATTAACTCATTGGCAAATTTGTGGGCTTATAAAGCTAAAAATTGGGTTTCGATACCTGCGATGGCCAGAGTACATTGTGTAGCTTTGTGTTTAACAACAAAAAAACAAAAACATATTCTTGTTTGTAAGGAATGGAAATTTTTGTCGAAATACAAGATTTTGGAAGGAGTACCCTTTTAGCTAGTTTGATCAAACTGATGAATATTTCTTGCCCTGGTGACTTATCAGTAAGCTGGATGCTTATGATGATAAATAACGGGTTTCGATACCCTTGGCGGGTATAAAACAGGTAGCCCGTTTTATGCCTTCGAGCTTAACAATAAACACTCTGATCAGCCATAGAATCTTTCACCTTCATAATTATTTGCTGTTATCGAAAGATTACCTTCCGGAAACCAGGAAAACAACTCTTATTAAATCTAAAGATGGGTTTAGTATTTATTATAAAATAACATGCATACAAGAAGAGACCATTTGATTAGTTTAATTTTAAAGCTATTTAGTATTGGGAACTTCTTCCTGAGTAAAGTCAAAAATTAAGTCTACAATTTATTTTTACTTAAGGCAATCGCCACTCCATCTCCGCTGAAACTTGTGAAGTGCCAAGTTCCACCATTGCAGATGGCAACTCAGTTGTTAATCTTATTAGCCTTAGCGTTACTTTTTTAGAAAAATATAACTTAACTGTAGTATAGACTGGGTAGCATATCAAACTGAACCATCGTTGGTCAGTGTTTGCGTTTTTTTTTATTATTATTTACATCAGTAATATTAAAAGATGCATAATTAGTAATCTAGTATAGTTTGCTGATGACATTAACTTCTGGTTATTTCTAAATTCTAGCTCTACTGGGGTATCAATATACTGTTACTATTATAATATTACGAAATGGTTTGGCTCAGTTGGTATGTTGGACAAAGATTTAGTAATTTGCTTTAAATTATATTTATACTTATAATAAGTGCAAGATCTTGCCTTTGAGTTATCATAATGTGGATTACACGATTAATGATAAGATCAAAGTGAGATATATACTTAGACTTGAAGCTAGATTTAGACTCGTTAGAGCGCAACTCGGATCCAACCTAGCTATCAGTATAGCTAATTAAGTATACTTCTTTTACGTTTCAACACACGCACATCGATGCCAAGATCCATTACTTCAATCATGCAATTCTTTTGGTTCTCGTCTATATTATTATTAGGGCTGAAAATATCGTAAACAGTGAGGGTACCCAAGTGATGAAACAATGCCTTCTAATATTTATGAATATATATATATACTATAAAATAGAATCACAAATATAATGGTTTAGTGTGGATAAGTCACTCAAAGTCAAAATCCAGTCATAAAGTTAATAGAATATTAAGGTGTATTTAGAGACAAAAAGCATTACCTTTATGCTTATCACTAGTTAGACATCCACTGGAATACTGTGTAGTTTGTAGTATTCTTTTTTAAGAGTAAGAGAGAATATTGACTGATTCAGTGATCTAGTAAAATGGTTAGTTAGTAGGAGGCAGAAGCTTGTTATAAATGATATGAAAGTTGAAACTATAGTGGATTAATGTTACAAGTGGTGTATTTCATTTTTTTGTACTAAGTCCTTTGCTATTTCTTATTTTCATTATTAATATTAATTACATTGATAAAGAAATAACCATTAAATTAGTTATATTTGCAAATATTAAATTAATGGGTATTTCAAATTAAAATAAAGATTTTCAGTTTTGCAGAAAGGTTTCAACTGCTTGATAAATTTGGGTAAATACAAATGGTTTTTAACCTTAATAAAAAGTAAAGTTATTCATATTGGTTATAATAACATTAATTAACCTTACAACCTAGCAGGAGAAGCTCAAGGTGAATATGATGAGGAAAAAACCTGAGCATAGCTATTACAAAATCTCTAGAACCTTTTAGTTTTAGGTAATATATTTTAGCTGGTAATAAGCCAAACAGGATTTGAAATGGTATAGACAGTAATGTGTAATGCAGGTTTAAAGAAGTTATCAGTTCATTGTATAAGATGTTGGTTCAACCTTATTTGGAATATTGAGTTACAGTCACTTTATGTAAGAAGGTTGTTGGGGCGAGTTCAGAGATTAGCTACCAGAAAGATTCCAAGATTGAAAGGGTTATTGTTTTGGATAAGTTAAAATCTCTTAACATATTTTTACTGGAAAAGAGAAGGGCTTGAGTGAACATGATTTAGGATTTTAAGAGTGTTAGAGATTTGTAATCCATAAATCCAGAATGGAAAACTAGGAGACAAGTTTAAGATATGGAAGACTAACACAGTAGTCAGTGAAAGTTATGAGCTTTGGTGATCTTCAGCATCCTGTATCACTTCTTATGTATTTAAATGAGCTTTTTGTAATGATATTTTGTTCCTTACTTAATAAAACAAAGGCGTATCTGTTTGTAGAAATCCAAAAGTATTTGTTAGGAAGTTTCTTGCTATCAAGATGGCAAAACATAAAGTGTGTAAGTACTGTTAGTTGAATATGTGACAAATGTTTAACATTTGATATAAAACATTTATTAAAATTTTGCTGTACATTTTCCCAACTTGAGGCTATCATGCTTCCTCCTTTTGCCAGTATTCACATTTATTTAGTGATGTCTTTGAGACACAAAAACAAGTTACTTTCAAGTGACAATTTGTTTCAATACGTTTTCAATGGCTAAATTTGCAAGAACACTGACTTACACAAGATGAAGTAAATAGATTGAGAATAATGACAAGATGCTATATTATTAGTTTATAATGGACTAAACAACACTCCACTACAACCAGGGTTAAACAAAATCACTTTTAATATCTCGTGACTAGCTATTACCATATATCTACATAATCTTTTACAACATCAATATCTGTACATCACAGCTAGGGGAAACTGGTGTCAGTTTCATAATACATACATACTTAAAATCAGTGTGCTCTACATGGAAGGTTAGTACTTTAATATAATTAAAAATATATAGTTGATCTAAATGATAGAAGGAATTGTAAGTGAATGGTAAATAAAACCATAACAGAGTCAGATTAGAATTTGCTATCTCACAAGTTTAATATAAAGTTCATATTGTGGTGAACTTTATAATTAATGCCTCCAATAATTATTGCTTTATTAGCCTTGCTACTTCTATGAACTTATGAGAGAAAGAAAAGAAGAATTCATGGTATCTCAACCACACACTCTCCGTGATATCCAGTATTAACAATGCCTTTTGCCTATTCCAGGGCTCGTCAACCCTAATCTTGTTGTAGAGTTTCTCCTGGATATCATATGTCTAACCAGTTGTCAGTTAATGTCTTCCTACACATGAAACGCTAATTCTTACCCATTTAAGTTCAACCTCATACAGATACAGGAATAATGAAATAAAATTACATTCACTCGAGGGAAAGTATCAGGAAGATTATATTCCCTCATGCAAAGTTGCATTACCTCATGAATTTTGTTATATAATCCATGCAATATAGTTTCAATTTGCATAGTGGTAAGGAGGTTTAGGAGGGAATAAATAAGTTATTAAGATAGCTGGAAAAGATTTAGAGCAGGAGTTAAATAATAGTTTTGAAGATAAGTATATCACATTTAAAAAATAAACATAGTCAATTCAAAAATAAACTTCGTATTATTCCAATGTTAGGAATTAATATTAACGTTGATCAGAGAAAGTTATGCACTTAGCAACAATTAAAAATTACCCTGGCAATTAGTATAGCTAATTATACTTTTCTTACATTTATACTTATAAAGATTAGAATGCATTGTTTCATCAGTTGGGTACCCTCACTGTTAATGATATTTTGATAGTAATTTAAGAACACACAATAGATGAGGTTAAAGATCAAGTTGAAAGGTTAAATTATGATATAACAGGAACTACTGAAACTAGGTTAGATTAGTTGACATATTTTAAAAGCAAGTGGAGTGGGTCTCTATGTAAGAGATGAAGTACATCACAAGATATAAAACATTATAGCTATGACAGGGATTGCAATATTACATTCCCAAGGAATTTATCTTTTTAGTTGGCTGTCCCGATTGGGAATGCATGGTCCATCCATATTCCTTTAGTTATGACCAATGAAAGTGAAGGTTTTTAGAGCTATCACAAACACCTATCTACCTAGCCTGTTTAAGTAAACCCATGTATAGCATACAATTCTTCCTTACCCTGAAAAATGTCTTACATGTCTAACCAAACCTCCTGTTTTGCTTCAAGCATATCCTGCTTAGACCCTAAATAATTGACCCCTGCCCCCAATGGACCAATACTAAAAAGGCAACAAGTTGTCAAAATATATATATTCTTCTTTTTCATCAACTGTTAAAATAAAAGGCTTTTACTTATATTTCTGATTAGTATAAATATAAACTATGTTGTTATTGGGCTTAGGATTCTTCTATAGTAGGTGTCTGTGACTTGTTAGCGATAAATTCAATGACAAAGAAACAGCACGCACTTCACTTGTTTTCAAAATAATACATATATTCGGAATAAGTTACACATATGTACAACAAAGTCTTCACACTTATAGAGATTATAGGCATATCATAAACACTATATATGTAGTTCTCTTCTTGTTGTTAAAAGTCCACTTAGGCCTATTCAATTACTTTAGAATTGCAGTTGACAAGCCAAACTATCTTCTCTGTTACTATCACGCTTGTATTCTATGTATGATTCACTTACAATTATGGCACAAGTTACCATAATCATTTGGTCTTCTAAATATTCTCTGTTCTGTTTGTCAAAGTGCACTCACGGTGATTCAATTACTTTAGAACCACGCTTTGATGGAATAGATTATTTTTCTTTTCTCCTTTTGTACTGTTAGTCTTGCTCTAACATATTAAACATTAGGCCTATCACTTCTGTGGTATATGACTTCATGCCAAACTTTCCCTTGGACTGTAACTTTACTCTTTTTTTGCTGTTAACTCTTATTATAACAAAAATTAAACAATAATAAAACATTCACTCACAAAAATAAATTAATCAGTAATATCCAAAATAAACAGTCTTTTTATATCATGACACAAGTCTGTTTCTATCTCTAATCCTCTGAAAGAGCTCTTCCAATGTACAATAGCCAACATAAGAAAGTACATTCATATGCAAGCACAAATTGTCTAGAATTCACAAAAGAGAAACAGATAAAGAGCAGTATCCAAGAGTGATATAAACAAATTATAGCATCAAATTGTAATACAGTATACCTAGTTAATCCATTTTAACAAGGAAAGGACTTGAGTGATTAGGAATTTGATTGAATACGTGATCATTAAAGGTTTTTTTTCACGTTTGGCTGATTTTTATGCGTGAAATGGTTAATTCGGTCTCGAAACCATGAGGTATGCCATCTCTATTTTGGATTCAAGGATATTTCTGTTAAAGTGCAGTATATTTTTTCATTAATGGATAGCTAAAATGCAAAGAACTGTATATGCATCATTTAGTAAACGTATATCTATGACTATTTTGAAGATGTTTTAATTTTCAACAACTTGCAGTTTGATAGTGAAAAACCCATTTAAAGATGGTTGAAAATGCATAACTCTGATGTCACATCAGTGAGAGAGTCATCTTGTTCTGCTCAGTAGTTGCCAATACAAATCACTATAAGTGGTAGCACTTAAGTGGCAAATTTTGTTCTAGTGTCATTTTGAGTTCAAATGGCTATTCTGGTGATGAACTGTTGTTCATTAGTGAAAGTTCCACAGAAAGCAAAACCTTTTCTTGTGTTAAACCATATATATATATATATATGTCATGAATTTCTCAACATGGTTGGTTGGTTTATTTCATTTCATGATCTTGATAAAATACTCGTAGAAGTAGCAGTAATACTAATAGTACAGGTTTGAATGTATGGCATTATTCAAATGTAAATGTTTAATTAGTTTACCTCCCATTTTATACATCATAAATTCATGACTGTTTTAATCACTTCTTGAAATGGGCATAAAACAATACTGAATCATTTGAATTAACAAAGTTTTTTTATTTGTAATTTACAAGTTTTATTCACTTTACTTTTGGTTTTGAGTCCTTTGGAAAGTAATGGGACAGTTCATTCCCAAACATCAAATAAATTATAAAAGGCAAACCTGATGACTTTTAAATAGTAGTTGTTCTTTAGCTTCTTTCTTCGTGGATCAACAAGAATTTCCTTTTACTTAGAAAAATTACAAGTTATACCACACTTCCTAATGTCTGGAAAGGACCACACCAAGTGTATTTATAGTTGCCTTACCAGTACAATGTCATACACATCTCAGGCAGAATTGGTGGAAAAATAAGCTTTAGTGGCAGTATTGCACAACATACAGGCAGGCATATTATTTTGATATTAATCTTATAATGAAAAATAACTTTCTTAAGCTTTCTTCTGAACATACATACCTATGTTAAAATAATATTTTTGTGTAGGAAAAAAAATTGTGTGGTTAAAGGCACTTTAACTGCCAGGGAAGGTTTTTGCCATCCCTGTATTTTAGGTGTTGTGGCCAGCTTCATCCTCTCTCTTTGCACCACAGAGTGTGCTGAATGAAACTGATTAATTTGTGGAACTTTGTACTGTAAAACAAGAAATCCATTAAAGGTATTCATGGTTAGAAAGTTAGTTAATGTCTGTAACATCATCTAGTTCATAAAAAAAAGATCCCAGGAATCTCCTGACTCAGATGAATGTTAGGTTTTCAATGAATAAAGGGTGAAAAAGATGAATACAATGTAAAGAACAAAGCAGCGAGTAACAAGTGATAATAGAAAATGAAAATTTCATGAGGAACAAAACTGGCCTATTACCCAGTTAAATGAAATCCTTGTAAGATTCACTTTTGCGAGGTGTTCAATTTTACAAATAATTTATAACTTACAGCCTTATTGGGCTCTAAATTAAATTATAGGCCAATCTAAGAAAACTAATCGCTAAATTAAACCCTGAAATATGATAATTCAGTCTTAGAAATTCATCTACTTGAGTTAACTTTCCTTTGACCCTTTTCCCTTCAAAAGAGAACAAGTTAAGAGATCTTAACCTATCCTCATATGACAACCCATCCATGCCTGGAATCCTCCTAGTAGCAAAATACTCCAAATAAGGCTTAGTAAGTGATTTTAAAATGAAACCTCTTTAGACTTGTAGTAAATATTCCTATGTATGTATAAAACTCAAAATTCTTTGAGTCTCACTTCACCAACCTAATCAGTTTCTCATTGAAATAACTTACTAATGCAAGTAAGTGTTTTACTTTGACACAGAAGCTGTTCAATTTACCAAGTTTAACTTAGCAAAAAGACACACAAAGACATGTTCAGAAAGAATACATTGCAGAGTCAGGGAGGAAAAAAGTCTTTAATGCTTACTAATATTTATTTTACCAGTACAAATTGTGTAATATCTGTCAGTGTTTTTCAGTAGTCAGTTAGTTGACTTTTTATTTGACCAACAATAAAATATCCAGCAGTATTTCAGATATTTTTTAACTGTGTTTTCTCAATGCATTTTAAACTTCAGTATATGAAGAATCTGATGAATAATAACAGCTATTAAAATCTTTCCTTTCTTTATATACTAATTTTAATTTTCAGACAAGAGTGGAATTTAAATGATGGCATCTCTTCCTATACATGGAGCAAACCATCCAAAAGTTTTCCCAGTCCATCCTGTGAAAATCAGTTTTCCTATGTTAGCTACATTGAATGTGATTACCTGGTTACGTAACCATCGTTTTCACATTTTATGTTTCACTGGTGGTATATTAATGCCAATAGTTTTACCACTTTTTCATCTTGGAATTTTTTACAAGCTGTGGGAAATATATGCAGTGAAAGTTGATCGGAATTCCTGTTCTTGTTCTTGCTGGGACACAGTATTTAAAGGTAAGAACGCTATTATGATTTTTAGACAAGTTAACCTTTAAACTTATACCAACACTCAATTTTAAATATCATGAAACAGATCTATAAAGATAGAGTTACAAGTAAACATGCAATTTAAGACTGGGTTGCTTATATTTACAAGTTAGTGAATTTTTTATATTTAACTTGAATGTGATTGTATTTCAATCTGTATTGTAATTTCATTAGAGAAGACTTTCTTAAATGTTGTTGAAGGTGTGGCAGTTACTGTGCAAATTATCTGACATAGGTGATCTGAATGTGTTCTTTTCTGTTGTTCTGTAATTATGGAGTAAATCTCCTCCTAAACAACTTTGTAACGGAACTTAACAACATGACGTGAAAATCTTATCTTTTTTTTTATTTATTTAATGGTAAGCTTAATAGGGGACTCAGATATAAATTTTGGAAGGGTAGGAGTCATCTCCAGCTTATAGTTTTACTTTGGCCTTTGGAATGGGTTGCCTTCATGTATAGTGGACAGAATATATTTAAGGTAAGACTTGATAAATATTCAATACTTGCTTGATGTGTGCAAAGTGACTTAATAAATTGAGCAATTAATTGATTACCTATGAGCATCGATTAGTGTCATGTAATATAATTGACTTGTCAAAATTATGATTAAATGTATTAATATCATGATAATAATAAATTGATCATAATTAGTGTTTCCAACTGTTACCGTTTTTGATTATCCAAGCAATCGAAATGTTTCCATTATGATTTGTCATTATTATTTTCAATTAATTAAAGAAGTGGTTTTCAAACCTTACAAAGCCATAGAACCTTCTTATTTCATTCTTTCAGAATTCCAACCTTTAAACCACTTTTAAAGCCTAGTCTAGATTAAAGTAACAAGTTTGTAACAGTATTGTACAATTGTAAATAAATATACAAAAATATTATGCAAACTATTTATTCAAAACTAAAAGTAAATTTATTTTCATACAAATCATACATTAAATATTTCATACAACAGCAACTTAAAGCAACTTGATAAATTTTATTAATATAATGGATACATCTGCTTTTCTCCACAAAGTTCTTTGATTTTTGAAAATACATTTGGTACCTAATAGGTTAATATTTAATAACTTAAAAAATCCATTACCTGTTATCTTTTAGAGGAATCCTAGATGACCCTTTGTGGAACCCTGTGGTTCCATGGAACACAATTTGAAAACCACTGAATTAAATGTCTTTTTCAGTTTAGTTTATTAGTGTTATAGTTTACAAAAATAATTAACTAATCTATGTTAATGCTTTCAATTGTTAGTATTTTCAATTATTTCAAAAGTATTTTGTCAAGATAATGTATTAGGTTTTTTACGTGGCTTGATAATAGGGAAAGAGTTCCATATGGCACCCCCACTCAATTTTAAAAAAAATTCATCAAAGTAATATTTATGTATTAAAAAATCATATTAATAGTATGATCTGATAATTTTAATACATTGTTATACCACTTACTTCATTAATTAGATGTACAATCTTCTTGGGGATAAACTTTACAAATGTCTTGTATAAAGGCATCAAAAAGGCTACTTTTATCAGAATATAATGTTCTTCAAATGTATTCACACAAATGCTTGTCAAAGCCATGCACCAATTTTTCTAATACACCCCTTAAAATAAACCCTTTTCAGAATCTTTTTTATCCAGGCAATTCTACAATTTTTGGGTGGGGGTGCCATATGGAACTCTTTCTGATAATAGTATGCATGACTTGTAGTGTTTAGAGTGAGCTCTGTAATAAATTAATCGTTATAATCTATTACCTATGAACAGAAAATTTGTTGTTTATTGTCATGCAAACTAAATAATCACTCAAAGTGAGTGTCTATGATTATTGCAACAATTGATTAATTGCGATTATTGTTACCAATTATTACTCTTTTGGATTATTCCAACGATCAATTAATCAAAATTTTGATTATCTGAATTGTAACACAAATAATTAGTTAATTGAAACTAGTGTTCCCTATTATTCCAACAATTAACCAGAAATATGTAATTGAAATTAGAGTTTCCAGTTATTTCTATATTTGATTATTCTAATTATTCAAATAATCAAAATATTGCTATTGTATTTGTTTGTTGTTACACACAGACTTAAATAATGGGATATTTGTGATATACTCATTTTATTCTTGTAAGTTTTTCTTTTTCTTCAAATTTGTTTAGTTTTGGTGATTTTATGGAGAACATTATTTAAAGATCTCAGGTTCAATTCCTTTGACTCCAAACTTGCTTTCCTAGTCTTAACTATTGCAAAGCTACTAAAGCTGTCTGCTGCTGTCATTAATTTTGAACACTTGGCGAGAAGGAAAACAACTGGCTGGCAGTGCCTGCTGCTAAAGTTTTTTTTTTTATGTACTATGGTTTGAGAAAATTGTATTAATCAATTAACTGAATGTAATTGATTAATTGAGTCAATGATTAATTGATTAGCAGATGCTTCTAACCTCGAGCTCTAATAGTGTTACATTCAAAATTTAATTAAACAATATTATCAGTGTATGCCAGTGAATATAATGAAAAAAGTTTATAATGGAAATTTTTATATTACCTAAGATTTAACTTCCTAAGTTTAAAAAGAATTGTCTCTGTCCTGACCTATAATAAACTAGTATTTTCTGACCAGTTGTTAGAGAGGAAAAAGCCTGCAGTGACAGCTGTAGGAACTACACCTCAGACAGGCCTACTCAGCTACCTACACCATGTCAAACTAGAGCCATACCAAGGGTTAATAACATATCCTGGCACTATGATACAAACACACTGGCTTACAGTGAATGGGCAGAGTTATCCAGGTCCACTCATAGGGTACACAACACAACCAGTGATGCTACCTGGATATCGTTCAAGAATGAGAGGAAAGTAGTAAAGTGTCTCCTTTACTTGTGAATGGTCAGGGCACTAGCATTTGAACTGTCTGTACTTTGCTAACAGATGATGGCTCAAGAAATGCTAACTAACTAACAGTGCCCATAATTTGCTGAGCAGCCAGGTGGACAGTACTATCAGTATCATCCAATAGTTTAGCAGGTCCAGGACCCTGTAACAGATGCTCCAGAAAACTAATGGAGCCCAAGTCAGGCCTGGTTATGGGCTTGTTGTAGCACATCAAACTTCTTAAACAAGAGAGTTTAGTTGTCAGCCCATCTCTCTGAGGGTACAAGGGTTAACATAGGTGCAACCAGAACATTAATAGACCTTGTAATATATCAAGACCTCCAGTAGAGACCACCACTCAGGCTAGTAAATACTGACTCCTTTCTTGTGAATGGCAATAGACTAACTGTTAGAGGAGAGGTAGATCTCCATCTCTATCTACGAAATGTTTCTCACAGAAAGAAAGTAGGTTTCTTCAACCTTGGATCTGGTATTGGCATTTTAGAGATGGATCTACTGCAGAAATTATCCATAATTTTTGCTTGTGTGATGGGAAGTGATATTCCACAGGTAGGTAATCCAGTTTTGGCTACATTGAGCCCAGGAACAGTGGATTGCATGAATGTATACAGTGAAAGGAATGACAGTACCTCCATATACACTTGTGGTGTTCAGTTGTTTACTACAGATCAGGTTTAGTATTTTTGTAACCCAGAATGTGGTTATAAAAGCTACACATGAAATAAACTGTTTTTCTTGTCCATAAAGGAGGCAGCATTACCTTGGATAGTCATCTGTCTCGCATGGAATGAATTCCTGGTGTTTTGTAATTATGGTCTAAAGCTATATGTTGGAATGGTTATAATTACAGTGTGTCAGAATTGAAAAATATATATTCTTCTTTTTGCCAATTGTAAAAATAAAAGGATTTTAGTTATATTTCTTAATAGTATAAATAAATACTATGTTGTTGTTGGGCTTAGGATTCTTCTACAATAGGTATCTGTGACTTGTTAGCGATAAATTCAATGATGAATAAACAGCACATACTTCACTTGTTTTTAAAATAATATATATATTCAGAACAAGTTGAACGTATGTACAACAATGTCTTCACACTGTAGAGATTATGGGTATATCATAAATACTATATATGTAGTTCTCTTCTTCTTGTTAAAAGTCCACTTAGGCATATTCAGTTACTTTAAAATTTTAGTTGACAAGCCAAACTATCCTCTCTATTACTATTGCACTAGTATTCTGTGTGTGATTCACTTACAGTTGTGGCACGAGTTACCATAATTGTTTGGTCTACTTTTTTCTGAAGATCCTCTGTTCCTTTTGTCAAAGTGCACTCAGGCTGATTCAATTACTTTAGAACCTCGTTTTTAGGGAATAAATTATTTTTTATCTCCATTTCTACTGTTAGTCTTACTCTAACATATTAAACGTTAGGCCTATGTCAATCATTAGGCCTATCACTTCTATGGTACTTAACTTTTTCTTTTGTAACTTTACTTTCTTCTGCTGTTATCTGTCTGCTGCTTCCTACTTGTCTCACGCTATTTATATCTTTATCTCCTAATCATCTGTCTGCCTTCTATATTTGTTACATCAGTGTATTGCACACGACATTCAATAATCTCAACATCAATGAATTGTTAACAAAACCTCCTACAATCATCTGATTTTAATTGATATTGTAACAAAAACTAAACAATAATAAAATATTCACTCATAAAAAGAAATCAATCAATAACATCTAAGCTAAGCAGCCTTTTATATCATGACACAGTGAGCAAAGTGAAAGTAACTGATACGAGTTGAAACACAAGGGTTTCATCTGTTGCTGTAGCTAAATGTAAGTTTGTGGCTATCAACACACCTGAAGGCATTGTTTAGGACTTTGTGAACACTCTAGATCCAATACTGTGAAAGCTACTCTCAGTAGCTTGTTGTTTGAACATGCTGACGTATATGAGGGATCAGATGGCCAGTTGAATTGAACATTAATGCATGTCTGACAAAGCAACCATTGTGCTTGCTTCCCAGAAACAATAGCTAGGTTATCAACACTGAAATATAACAGATGTTGAAGGACAGTCATACAACTTTTGGAGTGTGCTTGGTCATCCCCAGTGGTGATTGTCACGAGCAAGGAAGGTACACCAAGGTTCAGTGTTGAGTTTAAATGGGTGAATGCAATAATTCAACTTACTCCAAACAGGTAGATGTAGAGATGCATTAGATAGTTCCCATTGGTTCAAGACTTTGGATCTGACATTCAGATACTGGCAAATTGTTCTGAGAACATACCTAATACTGTTTTTGCCATGAGACATGGCTTGTATGAATTTTACATCATGCCATTCATCCTGTTTAATGTGCCCTGTCACTTTTGAGAGGCTAATAGAACTTACACTGACATGACTGCAATGAGAAATATAGCTGACCTATGTTAATGAAATTTTGGTGTTTAATTGGATGTTTGAGTTTGTAGCTGAAGATATTATAATTGGATTCCAGAGCATTTAAAAAATCAGACTTTTAAACTGAAACCCAGAAAATGCATGCTCATTTGCATGGAAATGGAGTTCATTGGTTGCATAGTAATGAGAGATGAAATCTTACTGGATATGTCCAAGATAGCTACAGTAAGAGATTGGCCTTAAGATTGCAAGTTCCTGTTTGATAATTAATGCAGGAACAATAACATCAGGGTAGTGCTATCACAGTTGCAGGACAGAGTACAACATGTAAATGACTATAGTAGTTGTATGGATATGCACATTGCCCTCAAATGCAGGTACTGTATGCTGAAATAAGAATTTCTTGCAGTTGTGGTCATTACTGCCACTACCAATTTGACCATGTTTAGCATAAGTAGCTAATAAACTTTAAAACGAGAAGGGGTGAGAGCACATTTGATAATAACACTGCAAGAATGTTACTTTGTCATATTGCATTGCAACACAGAAATGTGAATGGGCTGTTGCCACATGGTGAGACCTTGTCAATTCTCATCATGTACACATGTAGGAATTGATTTCTGCTATAGCAAAAGCAAACTGTGAAGTAGGAGATTCTGTTGGTGGATGGATGCCAAGATTAACACTTAAGGAACTTCTAAAAGAATAACTGAATAACCAGCACCAATAGCGGATCATAGCGTGGATGCACATAACCTGTGGTACTTGTTAGTTATAAGTGTAGGAAAATGTGCTGTAACTAGTGATCACCAGAGTTTTACAGCAAGATATCTTGCAGACTTTGCATAGCACAAATACTGGAGGGCACCAAGATATTACCCACACCTGTGCTAGCATTTGATAGTGGTTCTTCTGGCCACATTCAAGCTCAGATGTTTGCCAGTAGTATGAATACTGTATAGTGTGCCACTCAAAGAAAAAACTAGCAAGAACAGTAAACTCCAACAAAGAATTGCTGGGTCTTCTCTGTAGAGGATAGTCCTAGATATTGATGATCCACTTCTGGACACTGAGAGGGCTCATTGATGTATACTCATCACTTTCAACCACTTTAAAAAATGGACCAAGATTTATTAATTACTTCGTAAATCAGCACAGTTCATACCTTGTGTTGATGGCGAATTGGTTGCACTTCTTGGAGTACTAGAAAAGAAAAAAATGTCTGAATGAGGGAGCCAATTTCAACAGCCCATTGTTTGCTGTGTTGTGTAAAATGTTGGGTGTTGTATAGATGTACACCTTGCCATAATCATCTCCAGTGTGATAGTTTGGGAGAATTTGTAATACAAACTAACAAGTGAATGTTTATGAAATTTGTTAATCCCAACTAAACCAAATGGGATAAACACCTGTCATATGTGATGATGACATACAGAGTGACAAAGCAGGAGTGCACGGGCTATTCACCAAACATGCATATGTTCAGACAAAAAATACTACTCCCATTTTATGTGGCATATGGTCCTTTCCCATGAGAAAATGTCTCCCAATGTCTAAAGAAATACATGGATTAGCTAAGGTCTAAGATACTTGATGCACACAAGTATGCCAAATAAGAACTAGGTAAGGCAGTTTGAAGACACAGTTCTATGACAAGATGATGGAAGAACAGATGTTCCAGTGTGGAGATTGGGTCTGGTTGTGGTACATACAAGTAGCACAGAAGAATTTGGATCTGCTTGGACTTGACTATTCTGGATACTCTGGCAAATTGGTCCATTAATGTAAAAGTAACAGTGGACACAAGGCATGCAAAAGCATGTGGAACACATTGATAAGCTACATCCATTCATCACAGACCAAGAGCCTGAAATATAAATGAGTTGAAGTTCATGACTCCTAGATGGTAATACCACCACTTTTGAGATGTAGTTTTGGAATATCACCTGAGAAGGTTTACCAAAGTAATTCATGCAGCTGGAGGCACTCTATTATATTAAACTCGAGTATTTTAAAATGTATAATCAGGATTTCATATATAGCAATATTTGTATATAAATAAATGTATGTGGTCTTATGTTCGTACATGACCATTACATAGCCATTTACATAGTGTTTTACAATGTGAATGAATCATTTACACAAAGAATACAACAATAAGCAATGAGGGCATGGAGACAAAGGATTTTTCTCTGGATATTATGTATTAACTATAGTGACTACTGTTGAATTTTATTTTAGTTAGTTTGGTTTAATGTATTAGACTACCTCTTCTGAAGTGTGTGGGTACTCATTTCTAAAGGGTTTTCTTTTTGTCTGTGTATGCCATTTTTCGTTATCTGAAAGTGTATAATGGGCTTTCTATTACTGAATTATAAATATTTTTTTATTGTATTCTATCATTGCTTAAAGGTATATTGATGTCTTAATCTCTGTGTTTATGATAAAAGCTGTTTAATTTTGTATCGTTATGCAATTTGCTCAATTATATTTCAAAGGATTTCTTTCTTTTTTTTCAGTCATGAATTTTCATTTAATGTATTATTTCATTTCTCTTCCAAGTATACACATGACATAACAAAGGGTTGTGTTTTTCTTATTTCTGTATTATGCAATATATTGATTTTGAAATTATGATTGAAGAGTGTAGTTTTCTGTTTAAGGGTTGTATCTTCCATGTGGCATGTAATCATTCATAGGAATGAAAGAAAGTGAACATTTTTCTTGACCATGTCATGAGTTTAAAGGTGATTAGTTTTACAGTTAAAACTAATTGATGGGTCGAGTACAAGCCTGAAATGGGAACAAGAAAAGTGTGATATGCAGGCATATCATGCATTTTCCAACAACTTGTATTTACATAGGAATTTTTAAAATTCTTGATTTAGTATGTTTTTAAACAGCTGTTTGCATAAACACACAATCAAGAAAACCATTCAAATTGTTTTGTTCTAATTACTGTTGTAACTTTGTTGTTCTCTAGCAGATAGTATCTACTTTTCTCATGGGGATGTTGTTGAAACTTCACAGATTGTGTAGAAACAGGGCATTACAGCATTTGTCTGTTTAGTTTAGCATCAGTTTTACTCAGAATACAGGATGTCTTGCTTGGTTTTCTACATAAATAGTTCAATGGAGATATATCATGAGAAAAGCATTGTCCAGTGTCTTGCATAAGTATGTACACTTTTTTTTTCTTGCTTTGCAGTTTAATAAAGATTGTTGTCCACTTTTCCTTGATAAACATCCTCCATATATAAAAAGAGAGCTTGTTCATACATAATCTGAGGCCAGAGATTAATCAAGTAAATTCTGTTTTTTAACTTATTCTGGTTTCATAACCCTGATTATCATGCTGTAAAATTTCAAAATGCTAATGATGGCTGAATTTTGGAGACATTACTGATAACATTAATTTTTGAAAAAAATATTTACTTGTAGAAACACTATTGTTGGCTAAATTTTAGAACACAATGAAACTCACAATTTGTTCTAGACTAATCTGTAAATTATATTTTAAACTATTTCGTTTCAAGTCGTATTAAATAGTTTTTTATTTCATATTATTTTTCTAGAATGCATTATATATATTTTATTTTTCTCTTCTAGCTAACTATGAAACGGGGGTTTCAGGATACAAACATGTATATTTTAATACAAACATGAACACACTAAAGATTTGGACTGTGACATGCATTGCTACTATCGCACTGTATGAAACAACAAAGCGTACAATTTTCCTTGTTTGCCAAAAGCAGATACGTTTTAGTATGCTGATCCTTATGGTATCCATTATTTATTCCCATTACTACTCCTGGTGGTCCTACTTCAACTACTGGAATGATGATTTCTATAAACAATGGAACCATCAGTTGTTCTTTAGTATCACAGAAGTAGCATCCACTATTATAGTAGTGTACCTGCTAGGTAAGTAACATAACTGTTGTTAAGAGTTGTAACTAAGATTTTGTAGTTTTAATTTTGTAGATATTTGAGTTTTTCTTTGTCTCTATGGCTTGCTTCCTTTTTTTATTCACTATACTACATTGCCAATCATTTTTACTCAGTAAGTTATAAAACTTACAATTTCATGGGAAGGAATGTCTACAATTCTGATTTTATTAATTCTTTTTAAAATTAAAATGGTTAATGACCTCCAAAATGCAATATTTCACCATGATTAAAGGCATTGCATTACAGATGGTTTTTAATGTTTGGAAGATGTAAAATCCTTATTTGTTATTGAAGACAATGTTCAAACTTTACCAGGTCATGACAAAATACAAAGTGACAGTTAAGAATATCATCTTTATTCAAAAATACTATATAAAATATTGTTAAACCATCCAAGATGAATTACAGTCCTCTGTCTAAAGTTTCTGTGTAAGTAGTTAATACAATTAACAACTTGTACATGTAGGCTTAGAGGACATGGAAACGAAAATATCTCAAAGTATTATATAAAAAGAAGAATGACTGATGTGTTACACGTTAAATGTTTGTCAGATAAACATGTTTCATGTATTAGTTACCAGTTTCTTCTTTACAGAAGTCAAATGGGAAAATATAAACAATTTTTCACAAAATGATTGTTAACTACACTGCTTGTCAAACAATGCAAATTAAAAACCAGAACATGTAGTTTTATATTTATTAAAAATAAAGAAAATACTGTTTTAAATACATCTATTTATATTGGAGTGAATGTCAAAAAAAAATTTAATGTTCTAAACTAAATATAAAATCAGGTATGAAAGTAAAGTAAACCAGTCTAGTACTGTTATGTGTTCTTGGTCTGTCTGATTGATTTTGCTACCACATGTTACATAAAATTTTTCTTACCCATTTCATTAAATATTGTTATTGAATATTTTATATCCCAATTTTCTTTTGTATCAGGTCCTGTGATTGAGATTTTATTGCTGCAATTAAGTCATTTGTCATCACAGTAACTTATAACAGTGCAGTAGTGAAATTAATGTCTTGTTTCAGGTGGCTATGATTAAAAACTTTATGATATATGTAGTACAGTAAGCAACACTTTTTTTTGGCAGGTAAGCTCAGTTAGTGGTATTTATATTATACCAATATTTCAATCTGTACAAGTTTCAATTTTCATAATTAAAACTTTGTTTTATTTGTTTAATACTTCTTGTAACTTTCATTTTTTTAACAGATTCAAATGTTCCTGTTTCCCCAAGAAAGCTGTTGTTCATCATAGATATTGCCATCCTGCACATTCTAGCCAGTGGCTTTGACCAGTTTGTTTCTAATGTTTTGAAGGCTGAAGGTGGTCTGCACCAGATTCTTAGAGACTTGGGACTCATGCTGCCAGATGTACTACATGTTGTGCTGCCACTTGGTGAGCTAGTTAGGTATGCTCGCAGATTAGGAATACCACCCCTCCATTCGGTTACAACACCAGACTTTATTGGATCTGTATTGTTTGTGCTTTTTATGTGGATGTTGTGTTTGAATCTTTAAAATATTATTTTACATGTAATGATATGGTGCATACAGTTTCAATAGGGATGGAGTTTTCTAAAAAGATGTTAAAACAGAATAAATATTTTGTTACTTTGTACAAACAATAATGTTCTTTATAGCTGTTAATATAAATTTTCACTATATTGCTACTTTTTGTATGTCTAACACTGTTCTTTTCAGGAAATTTTATAAATAATTTTATCTGGCTTAGGATTTTAAAAGAAACTTCTACTGTTGCATGCACAAATGCATGTGGTAACTGGGGCTTGACTTTAGATGTTCATTGAAAAGTTAAAAATCAATGGTACAAGCCTGTGAAGTGACTAAGCAACTTAAGAATTTTGTCAGTGCTCCCTATTTACCAACATCTGAAACAAGGGTGCGGCACCTCAACACATTTTCCATCATATATCAAATATGCAATAGCTTCTTCAACATTGCCCTAGTTCTTTCAGCCATCTACCCCATTACTTCTCTTTGTGGGAGAAATGTCACTTTTGCCATCCTTTGTTTTCTTAACTGTAATGTTCATACCTTGAGGTTGTTAATGAAGGAAACTATTAACTAGTCACTTGTTTTAGTATTGTCACTTGCTTCTAATAACTCATGATTCTCTTCAATACTACCAGCTTCTAAAACTACTTACTACCTTTAATATAATTTGTTATTGTTCCACAGCTGTTACTTGTTACTTTGGTCAGTGTTATCAGGTATCAAAACCAAAGTTTTACTGTCTGCTTCCTAGTTTGCTGAAGAAAAAGTTTTAGAATACTATGTTTATCATTCATATAGTTAGTACATTTTCTGTACTGGCAAAGTATTGAGTGTTTTCCAAGTTTTTGAGTTTTCATGAATATACATCATGTACTTACTTATGTGTGTGCTGTGTGAACTTGCTAGCATTAGTGCACAGGCCTCATAATTGTTAAACAACTAATTAATAACTGATACAAATTAGGTCACTAGAACTCTAGGAAAAAAATAATGAAGACATCAACAAAATCAAAATATTTATTTCTGTTATTTGTTTCAAGGTACTTTTTTACAAGAACTGATGGAAAACTTGGATTTTAAACATTTTTCTTGTTTCACAGAAACTTTCCCTGTTGCACAGTATAACATGAGCTTTACACCACCTGAAGCCAGTGGTAAATATACATTACATGTGCTTGTATTTTCTGTTTAGAAAACATAAGCAGCATTTTATTCAAACAAAAATAAAAAAACTTTGTTCTTTTTGATAGATCCCAACAGTTTTTTTTTCACTATTATGATTATTTAGTTTCAGTCTCTTGCTCTGTTAGGAGTTAATGTTAATTAACCCTCAGTTACTTTAATTAAACTCTATGTTAGTAGTTTAGAGTAATGTCTTAAGTAATAAACATTTAGTAATTTTGCCAGAGTTTCTTGGTTGAATATATATTTCCATACAGTTAATTTTATATCTGCAAGGCTTTTAGTGTTTTGTTTTGGACAGGGTGGAATTGCATTCCTGCAGTTCCATTGTAGGTTATTATTTGATGCTTTATTACAAGGAATCTTTAATTATGTTTGTCTTTCTGCCACATGGTTATAGGGTTGTATTTACACAGGACAAATGAATAAAGATGAACATTTTATGTATAATAAACTATATGTGATTCCATGTAGATATTGCTGTGACAACAGATATATAACAGGTATTGAAATATTAAGTTCCTGCATTTCCAAGGAATTTGATCTTTTTAGTTGGCTTTCTCGATTGGGAATGCATGGTCCATCCGTATTCCTTTGGTTTTGACCAATGAAAGTGAAGATGTTGCATGGATTAAATATAAAAAACAAATTGTGAGAAAATACAACTTTACATGAGAGAATGTAATCTTCACGATAGCTTTCCTTATAGTAAATGTAATTTTATTTCATTATTTCTATCCCTGTATGAATTACGCTAGGTTTTATGATAGAGAAGAATGTGACGTTGGCTATATTTTAAAACAGTGGTCACACTAAAACTGTCTCAATAGATTACGATCATCAATTCTCTTTTTTCATTTTAAACTGTCAAAAACTAACTAAATTTCAAGATTACTGTAAAAATCTCTACTAGAATTCATCACTTATTAGGATTACCAACTGCTGTTTGACATCATTCAAAATCACTTTGTATATTTCTGTTACCTGAACAGAAATTATTTACTTTTCCTTGATGGATTTTCGTTAACGGGATTCACTGCCATGTCTAATATGTGTATTGTTGTAACATTGTACTTTTGTTGGGTAGGATATTTATTTTATATTATTTACTGAAAATAATTCAAAGTCCAGTGCACGTAATGATATCAAACTAATTTATTTCTACTTAATGTTTCTACATCTGCCTTCATTTGTGCACTATTGTAACTTGTACTTTCTAGGCATAAGATTCAAAATAATGTTCAACCTCAAACACCATGCATTCTAACATAAAAATAAACTTCTACAGTTTCGTGGCTGATTAATCAAGTAACTGAATATGTACGATAATGAACACTGATCCAAATACTTCAGTAAAACTAAATACTTACTGAATGAAAACTAACTGTTCCAATGTCACCAGTTCTCATAATTATGATCAGCAGCTCCTTCTAGCAACCAAACATCATAAAATGAAAAACACAGCTTACAATACTGCCTGTTTCCTGGATTATGTAGTACCTTGAACAATCATAATACAAAAATAAAACACTACACCAAACTGTCCGTTCACCAAGTCTTTTTGATGGTTTTCTCCTCTGAAGCTCACGACATACAGATGAGATGGCCTCTTGCCCTTGTCTGTCCTGTTGCTGGGTTAGTTCTTCTTAAATAGGTGATCAAATGAATTCACTGGCAATTTCATCCTTGATGATCGTGTAGAAATAGGCTTGACAGAAACTCTGGGCTCTTTAACAGATTGAGTATCTGCTTATAAATTCTTCTCTGGGAGTTACCCTGTTAGTTGTTCTCTCACTAGTATACTTCCAAAGGCTATCATAATGGATGACCAATTTAGATCGCCTATAATTCTTGATTCTGTAAACCACATCATTGATTCTTTTCATTACAACATATGGCCCTTCCCAACACCTACTTTGGAATTCATTCTTTCTTGCAGTGGAGATTGTATTACTATACCATTTCACTTCAACTGAATCTGTTCTTATCGACATTAATGCCATAGTTACTTTTTGTATTGTCACAACCTGAAGTACGTCTTTCCTGGGTCAATCATATATTCTTTATTCTTCACAACATGAGAGCTCTTCCAAACGCTATTCCCTCTGGACATTCCAGAATGTCTAGTCCCACAGTTCCCCAGTCCATAGATGAAGAATTATTTAATTTCTTAGTGGTACAATGACTACCCTCCCTGTTGTCAGTAAAAGTTCAAACCTATGGTGTAGTAATTTTCATATAGTTCATAGGGATTTCTTGGTCATAACAATAAAGCTAGCCAAACCTCACATCCACATCTCTGCATAACATGCAAAAGAATGGGAGGAGAGGCCTATTACCACCTGCAAATCAAGCTATTTCTCTGAACAAGAAAGCTCACTACTTGGCATTGCATCGGGTTAGAGACAAGTTGCCAAATATAATAAGCTATAATAATAAAAGTCCCCCGGTGGGATAAAGATAAGTTTATGGACTTACAATGCTAAAATCCAAGGTTCTATTCCACAATAGTGAACACAATAGATAGCCAAATTTAGCTTTGCTCTAAAGCAAACAAAACACACAAATATAATAATAAAGTGCTACTTTATTTATTAGTAATATGTAAATAGTTGGAAAGTTTTGTTACAGATCAATAGTTGGAGAAATTCTTACTCAAAAAAATGGATACTGGTAATAGTATAGTTCCATTAAATAATTGGAAAAAAAAATCTGTCTTGGGTAACAAAATTGTGAAATTTATGAAAGAATACTAAGAAGCAACATAAATTAAATCATCCAGTGCTAATAATAGCAAAAAAAAATACATAATAAGAGAATAAAGTCAAAACTATCTGTAATGTATTTTAACACATTCCTCAGGAGACAAGGAGTGTCTTTACACTACAATTTGTTGAATATTAGAAGTAAGTTCAATCTGGAAACTCCCAAGGAGGGTGGTTTTAGACATATCTTTTCGAGACAAGTTTTCTTTTGTTAATTGGTAAATTTTAAAGTGAAATACAACATCCTCAAGTCTTCATACTAGCAAGTACTAGGGTGTACCCACTGGGAGTAAATTCAGTATATATCAATAAAGCCACATTCTCAGCGTCATTATTAATTAAGCAATTGCAAACCTTTTATGCTTCTGCTATATATTTTTTTTCTTTTTGGTAGCTTTCTATAGATATAAACGATTTCATCTGTGATTCGGTATGGAAGGTCGAAGCATCACGATAGTCGACAGTAGGATGAGCAGCCAGGAACACTTTGAAGCAGCTGCAGGCATAATATTGTACTCGGCTTGTTGTACAATATCTATTAAGGTGGTTCTAAACTGTTCATGAATACCTCTACGTGTCCTTTGGAGACTTCCATGCTTCTTATGCTTGACCGTTGAGCTCGTGATGCACTGACGAATTTCAATCACCTTACCATTTCAAATCGGTTTTTCGCAGCCCTAACGCTAAAAGAGCGCGGGAAATGCCTTCTTTTTAGCCAATAAAAATGTCCAAAAAAATCTCAGCTCAAATTAAGAAAAAACAGATTGGGTAGATTTGTTGAGGGACTGTTGATAAATATTCATTATGTAAATTAACTACTTATAAAACATCAAAGATTTAGCAAAGATATATGACACAGGAAAAAAATTATAATCAATATACAAAACAAGAGCTAAAGATCTTTGGAATCCCTGAGATAAAAAAAGGAAATAGTTAAGAAAAGTTATTTCTATCAAGTGCCCAAAACTTCATAATAATGATAATAATCCAAATACAACAAGATCACTATTTATTGCTAAATATATTAAATGACTTTAAATCGACATTGAAGAAATGAGTAAATAATATTGATGAACCTGAAAACTATTTTTGCTATATGCATGAACTTAAAATAAAACATTATGGATATTTAAAATATACAGTAAATATTAGTAATGCGCATTTAAATTTGTGTATATTCAATATATATTTTTGTATAATTATTCATATATTTATTTCTTATAAATAATATTTATTATAGTTAGTTTAACTTCCTAAAGCAAACTTGATGCACATTCCAGTAAATCGTGTGGATAACAATGTGTATTTTAATATGTAAATATTATTACTGTATATTTAAATTTGAGTATATTCAATATATATTTTTGTATAATTATTAATATATTTATTTCTTATAAATAATATTTATTATATTTCGTTTGACTTCCTAAAGCAAACATGATGCACATTCCAGTAAATCGTGTGGATAACAATGTGTATTTGAAAAACTTTTTTAATATTCCAGTAGATTTCTTCAATTCGAAATGTATTACGATGTTGATTTGTTCCAGTCAAAGTTATTGTAAGCTATACTTTTAGTGTTTTAATTTAGATGTTAGCTAGAGGGAGCTGTTAATAATCATGATTTAATAATCGAGAGGCTGCAAAATATCCAGAAACAAGGATAAGGTTATAAATACGAGTAAGACCTTAATCAGGGTTAGTGTACCGGTTAGTTTTCAGTTCCTTCAGTGATTGAGAAGCTAGTGAACCATTTATATCAATGTTGTTTATCGTGTGCATTCAGTTACCTGTTTGATTAGCTATTTATTTGTACATTAGTGGCAATACCATTGCTGAATAGTTTTCAATTGAAAGTGAAAACGTTACTTGCGTACTTAGATCTACATCCGTATGCAAGTGATAGTAACCCGTAGCAAACGTTAAAGAAGAATAAATTAATTTGCTATCATTACATGGACTATAACTTCACATTAATTTTATCAAGTAATTCAAAAGAACACACCCAACGACAGAACAGGTTTCAACACAGATGTAAGAAGTGAGATTATTTTGTTGAAAATAAAATAGAACTGTAACTAAACTTCAACTTTCAGTTTCAAAATGACACCATGAATCGAGATTGTAAATCTATTGGATATAATAGAAAGAAGAACAATCTGAAAGAGACAAAATTAGTGGAATGAAACAGAAAATTAAAAGAAGACCAAGGAGAAAGAGAGGAGTTAAAGAAATTGACATGTTATTTAAAAAAAGAATTAGTCAAAAATAAATCTGATTGAAAACAAAATCAATGAAGCTATTGAAATGTTCTGGGAAACTATAGCAGCAAAATCGAAGAAGTACAAAAATAGAAAAAATGATAAGTGAAGTGCAAAGAATATCAATAAATTTAGAAGCAAAGCAGGGAAAGATGTATATGAAATGTGGAAACATTATTTCAGCAAGATAAATGAAGTAGAAAAGAACACCAGTGACTGAATAAAACTTTTGGAAAACATATCAGTGAATGCTACGATTAAAGTAGCCACTATTTTTTTTTTTTCTTATATTCCCAAGAATTCCAACCTAAAACACCATTTATTATTTGGTCTATGTCTATTAGCACTACTGCTGTGCTATCTGTGATGGCAGGACATTCCTAGACTACAGTTATGTCACTACCAAATTCTGTTTTACAATTTCACTGGTAAATTCAACAATATTGATCAGCTGCTGGAAAAATATAATGAAAGGCATATCAAGCTCAGTTCGAAATAGTTTCCAAAGTACTTGATTTTCACAACATTAAGTAACCTTCCAACTATAAGCCTAACAACTATTAAGTACTGGTAGCTGCCTTATCCACTAGATTTGTAGTATACATCAGAAGAAAGAATATATCTTAGTAAAACTTGTGGAAAATTTAGAAAGGCTTGCCCAATTATCTTACCCAGACGATCCACGTGAAATGATGGATTTGTTTGCACGTGACCAATTTATAGATGCCATAACTGACCAGAATATGAAAATTTGGTTAAAGAAGATGTACATTTTTAAATGAAGTTCTCCAGTTAGTGATGGCACTTGAATTCATTGAATTTGCAAATAAATTACTAAAAGCACTATTTAGAAGTTTCAGGAATATCAAATCTTGTGGTACTGAATCATCAACTCTCCCCTATCAATAATCTAGAATAACTAAAAAAATAATCAGATAGCTAGTTACAGAGAATAAATGAAATAAACCATATGTACGACCAAAAAGTAAAATATTCTTACAAGGGGTTATTAGAAAGAATTCTTCATCTGTTAACTGGGTTATAGTGAGACCATGTTCAGAAGGATTGGGGTTGGAAGATCTCTCGTGGATATAAAGAATAGCAATGTCATACATGAATTTACCCTAGAAAGACTTAAATTAGTTAGCGATAAAATGAAATGTTGCTATTATTTTAATGCTTATAGGACCAGATTTCATCAAGACATGATATGACTGAACAATTCCCATCCCAAGAAGGACGAATTCCAGAGTTAGGTAGGTGCTGGAAAGGATGTTGTATTGAAAAGTATCATTGATGTGGTTTACAAAATCCAAACCAATGGTCGTCTTTTGTGGTCATCTTTAGAAGGACTTTGGTGAGAAAATGGCCAACTGGGTAACTCCAAAGAATAATTTATCAGCAGAAACCCAACGTGATGTGGAACTATGGTACCTGTCGAGGATCATCAAGGACAGCCAATAATGATTAGGAAAACTAAATTACCTTATCTGCATACCATGGGCCTCTGGTGAGAAATATTATCAAAAAGACTTGCTAAATAGTGAGTTTATTGTGTATACTGTTTTATTTTCGTTTTATGATTTCACGGTATAGGAAGGGGCCAGTGTTTTAATCTATATTTCCAATGTTTCATCTTTGGTTCTAACTAGAGGAAGCTACTAATAATGATGATGTAGTGCTAGTGAAACTTTGCAAAACGAGGATGCAGCTATAAATACGACTAAGCAGTTAAAAGTTTTGACGACAGTTAGTTTTTAGTTCATTCAGTGATTAAAAGGCTAGTGAAGCATTCAGATCGGTGCTAGTTATGAGGTATATTCAGTTACTCGATTGATTACACAGGTCCATGATGGTTTTATTGTCTTGAAATGTTTACATGTTCTACAGTAATTCCTGTACGCTGAATCTAAAAATTATATCAATTTTTCTCCATCACGTACAGATGATACACAAAACATCATATGTACTTCTACATAAGTGAATCATTTTCATTGAAATTGGGTCACATTTGTTTATGCTTAAAATGTTGACAACCACTGGCTATAGATTTATCTAGACCAATCACGATGTGAGAGTCTTATTGATCGTTCTCTAACCCACAAGAAACACCATTAGTATATAAACAGTTAACAGAACACACATTTTTTTGTCACTATGGCAACAAGAGATTCTGTAAATGACCTAAACATGTTCTGTTATATTTATGGTAAACTTGTTAGAAACAAATGTTAAACATTACAGAATTCGTCCAAAAGTGTATTGCGCATATTCTGAAATAAAACTTGGGGACCAAGATGAATCATGGGCTCTGCACAAAGTTTGCACTGTTTGTGTCAAAGAGTTGAGACAATGGACTAAAGGTAAGAAAAAGTCTGCTATTTTTGCTCATGTAACGGCTACAACACTCGAAATAAAACATTCAGATAAGTAGTTTAAGCCCTTTTCTGTTCCCCTTCAGGATTGGAGTGGGATAAATAGTGGTTTCATCTTCAATGAGTGTTGCTCCGCAAGGCGTGAGAAGAAAAACTTGGATAAATAAAATTAAAGAATAAATTGACACATCTAAATTTAAATTTTTTTTTAGTTTATGTTCTACGACGTTTCGAGCAGACACCCTTCGTCAGTCAATAAAGACCGTGTTACAATGGAATTAGACTCGGAAATAATCGTTAGAACGTAAGATAATACAAAGGTTCTAATTACACACGTTCAAAGTGAAGTACAGTAACAAATATATTGATAAAAACAGTGTGAAGGAGGTTGAATGTCAGCAGAATCTGCAAAGAAAATATATAAATTGAAATTTGCTGATTGCAGCCTTCCAAGTTAGTACTTGGTGGAAGCACCTTTGGCATCAATTAGTGCTGTAAATCTCTTTGGTTAGTTATTTACCAGTGTTCCCACAACAACCAGTCAAATGCCACGCACTTCATTATTCCAGCTTCGCACATCCTCAGTAATGGTAAAAAGCCTCAATACGTTGACGGCCTTAATAGCCCTGGCAGTCGATAGGCCTAAAACCCAAATAACCAACTGGTAGTATTGCAAAGTGGCCTAAGATCCAATAGGACCGAAAAAAATTACAGAGAACACTGGTTTTTACCAGCTTTGCACAATGGGATGGTGTAAGTTTTGCCCATTCTTCCTAGCAAACTTGCTCCAATTCTAACAAGTTCGTTGGAGATCACTGATGGACTGCAATCTTCAAGTCTCATCATAAAATTTCTATTTGATTCAAATTAGGACTTGGGTTGGGCCACTTCAGAATATTCACTTTCTTCTTTGAAATCATTCCAGTGTGGCTTTGGCCTTGTGCTTCGGGTCATTGTCCTGCTGAAATGTGAATTTTCGACTCAGTTTTAGATTCGTGGCTGACTCAAGCAGGTTTTCCTTTAGGATTCACCTGTATTTTGCACCATCTATCTTCCCCTCAATCCTGACAAGCTGTCCAGCCCCTACTGGTGTGAAACATCCCCATAACATGATGCGGCCACCACTATGCTTGACAGTTGGGATGGTGGTGACTGATTGATGTGCTGTGTTTGGCTTGCGCCAGACGTAATGCTTTGAATTTAGACTAAAAAGCTCAATTATTTTCTCGTCTGACCACAAAATCTTCTGCCACATGTCTGCAGTATCATTTACACGCTTTGTCACAAATTCCATACGACATTTAAGATGATTATTTTTCAGTAAAGACTTCTTTATTGCCACTCACCCATACATGTCAGCTTTGTGTAAGAACCGAGATATTGCCGATGCGTGAATACTGACTCCCATCTCAAACATGGAACTTGGCAAATCTTTCAAAGTCACTGTTGGCGTCCTTAACCAGTTTCCTGCTTACCTGACTGCTGAGTTTAGAAGAGCAGTCTGATCTTGGTAGTGACTGGGTGATTTGAAGTACATTCCACTTCTTAATGATTGATTTAAAGGGAGATAAACGACTTTGAAATATTATTGTATCCCTCTCCTCATCTGTGCTTTTCTACCACTTTATCCCTGACTTGTTTGGAAAGCTCCTTTGTCTTCATGGTTTGTTTGTTGTACCACTGTGCGACTTGTGACTTGAACAGATGCATTTACTCTGAAGTCAAGTTAAATTACTTTTATTACACAAGTGGCATTTACACTAATTCTGTGACCTTTCAAGCTAATATTTTGCACCTGAACCGATTTCAGGTTGTCAGAGCAAAGGGATTGAATATTTATGCAATTGAGAATATTCTAATTTCCTTTAAAAATCTAAATTACATAATATCAAAGTTTTTTTAGCTTTCTCAGTTTGGAGTAGATTGTGTAGATTGTAAATATAAAGTCTCATTTGAAAATTTCATGATTGCAAGCTCAATTGGCAACAAAATGTGGAAACTTTGCAGGGACGTGAACATCTTTACAAGACACTGTATGTATGTATGTAGACACACACACACACACAATAAATTATAATGAAACCAAAATTCAGAATTATTATTCTTCCATTACCAGTTCTCGTTGTTATCCTTTAGTCGTAATGGATAATGTCTGTGGTGTTGGGGATATTCCATCCATCATATAAGATTTCGACGCCGATGTCAAACTCGCCAGCAACTAAGGAGAATTAGTTAAGGGTTGGGAGTTGAGTGCTTGAACCCACAATGTCTCAACTCCTACTGCCCCTCGCCATCTACAGCCAATTGTGTGAGATCAGTTACCCTTAATATTTAGATATAACCTTAAAGTAGAATTAAACCACCCTTAAAAATTCTACAATGTAAAACTCCCAACCTCCACTCTTTTTTAAATATAAAAGCAAAATATATTCTTTTAGTAGAAATAAACCCTGTATTTCTCCAAAACTTTCAACTTCACCCTTTTATTTAACAATTAGTGGTGTTAAACAGAACTAAAAACCATCAACGTAATAGATCTTAATAGATCTCCCTCCTTATCTTGAAAATTTGTTCAAGCACAAATCAGGTTAGATGAGACAAGCCCAGTTCCCTGAAATAAATCTTTCTGCCCCAGTATACTAAACAAATATCTAACTAAGTATGTTAAGTTGGTAACTTAAACGAAGGATAACCTTGAGTAACTACTGCCGCTAAGTTCTCCACAAGGTAGTTTCCATGAACAAGAGCTTAGTTTTTAATATAATTTCATATTTATTATATAATAAAAGGAATTGTTTTTATAAACCAGTTCTTATAACCATTATTTTTCAACTTATTTATGAATACTTTAAAATTATCCATAAAATAATTACTATTATTACAGACTGTTAAAAATATTTATAAATGTAATTATTATCTTCCTTTTAACAATATAGACGGAACAACACTGATAGTGAGTAGACCAAGGATGGGAAAATAAAATTCCTTTCTTTTGTCAAAAATAGCCAACTGTACTCTGACTTCTATAAAATTAATATCTATATCTAAGTACTGTGCATGAATATCACTACTATTGCTTCTTCCTATTATAAGTTCTGTTGAACATATTAGGTATGGATCAAATTTCAAGTTATCGATATAACTTAAATCGTCTGTGAAACGAAAAGTATTATTAAGTACCTTAGTACTTAATAGTAAGAAACGATAAGGTTTCCGAATAATTCACGCGCCGAAATGTTAAGCGAAAAACCAACCATTCAAAATATTGGTTACGATATATTATGTGCATATACACAGCGTGGTCACAAGTAAATAGACACCACCT
>NW_013673382.1:31935-33652 GCF_000517525.1 Limulus polyphemus
CGTTGTAAGTCCGCAGACATACCGCTATGCAAGTTAGAACAAGAAGAGCCTGTATTTGTTTTTTACTTTTAATGGCTTTTAATAATTGCATTTTTATATAAAGTGCTTTTTTGTAAGTGCGTTTGTTGTATTGGTTTTGTTATTTAAAATTTGTGCATATAATTTTTTTACATACAAAACCAAAATTACAACCAGCTTTTTCAATAGGTGTAATAATGAATTGTTATTGAATTTCCATTGTTTTATCATTTTAAATATAGAAAGAAGTATCTATCTTTTATCTAGATGGATTTAAAGTTTTTAATCGTTTTTTATGGAGTTGATAAAAAAAATTCACATTCAAAAAGAAACACAGGAGTAATGAGATTTTTACTGACTTTGATAATATAATTATTAATAAATTTTCCAAGTTTTTTAAGATTTCACCTCTATTCTCTTTTTTTTTATTCTAAATTTGGTACCTTTTTTCTAAAATCGATTTTCCTTTTTTATCATATATAAGTTACCTGTAATAATATCATTATGAAAAAAAAATCAATAAATTCACAATTTATACAATTACCAGGCAAGTTATCGCTTTCTTTCGGATTTAATTCTTCAATATATTCTATATAGTTAGAGAAGAGATCATATAAGTATATTATATTTAAAATTAACTATAGGTTGTAACGATTTGTTGGGAAATATTTCTTCCTAAACATTTTTGTAAATAAATAATTAAATCTATTATCATGTAAGATTTTTCATTTTTTGTCTTTCACTGAAATATTCATAAGAACTTGATTCCATTTTATTAGGTCGTCAAGAAATTAATGTCGCTTTTTTAGATGAAAAAATCCGAACAACATGTATATCAAAACAAAACATTTATTAAATGAAATAGGCTCCATTCTTATCGGTGATGCTTTTTCATCTTACAGTCAGGTTGTTAATTCCCTGATTAAAGAAATCACATGACTTTGAAGCAAAAAACATGTCGATGTCTTTTTTAACACCTTCCACTTTTGCATACGTTTTCCTATGACGATGGTGTTACATCGAACGAAGAAAAATGGTAATCTGATGGTGCCATATCAGGAGAATATGGTGGTTGTAAGAGGGGGGGAGAACTTCTCAACCCAACTCCATAATCTTGTGCTGCGTCAAACGTGCATTGTCGTGGAAAAGAATGAACACCTTTCCGATTGACGAGTGAATGATGTTTCTTATGAAGGGCTTGATTTAAACACGTTCCATTTGCTGACTGTAGATCTCTGCATTGACAGTTCACTGAAGATTAAGAAGTTCGAAATGAATTACTCCTTTGATGTCCCACCAAATGCAAAGCATCACTTTCTGCGGATGAAGTCCTGATTTTGGCGTCGGAAGTGGTTTTTGTCTAGGACTGAGCCATTGTTTTTGGCGTTTGATATTTACATAGAGAATCCATTTTTCATCACTGGTGACAATTCTGTCCAAAAATGTTTCACACGCATTACACGCCAGAAAAGACGAAGCAACGTTCACACGTTGGAAATTATGATTATCGGAGAGTTCGTGAGGCACCCAAACACCTTCTTTATGGAGTTTTCCCATACTCCTTAGATGTTTACGTGTTGTTTCATGAGAGACATGCAATTTCAGGGCCATTTCACGAATTTGTTGCCTTGTATTAGACTCAACAAGGTCTTCAGAGCATCAATATCAATTACAACATGTCGGCTCTTGCCATCACAGT
>NW_013673383.1:0-1684 GCF_000517525.1 Limulus polyphemus
TACCTATAGACGGATTAAATGACAATTAAACTTAAAACTTCCAGTATCTTGTTACCGGAACTGTTTATATTAACGAAGCTTTTATTTTATTTTATATGTGTTTACTTCCGTTGACTGTGCAAAATATATTAATTAAATTCATTGGTGTAAGTCAGTGGTTCTTAAAGTTTGGTTCACGAGGTCCTCCTGGTGGTCCGCTGACTGGTCCATGAAAGTCACATCAAAACCAGCGCCATTCTTCCCATTAACTCTGATGAGATTTTTTTGTCTGTGGTAAATAGAAGCGGGTAGTGTAAGATGGGTAGGTGGTCAACGGGATTTTTTGTATCGCCGAAGTGATGAGCAGACGAAAACGTTTGAGAACCACTGATGGAATCGATAACATATGATTCGCTTGAAAGTAACTGTATGGGTGGTGGGTGCTGTTCACTGGTTTCTTTTCCTTTGGCCAGTAGTTCGAAATCAGGGACGTCTTTGTTTGAATCTTAGGTTTCTTGATCTGGTTGCTTCACCCACGTGTCGCAAAACCAACTATAGCCATAATAAACCACTGGAAATCCAGAACCCTACTTTTTTATGTAACTTTTTTGTTGGTTTAAAATTGTTCAAAATTTGATTAAAGATTTCTTTTCGTTCTTTTACATAATACAAAATAAAAACAACAACAAAAGGTATTTCATCATATAGAGATAAATATAACCTCACTTGGGGACCAATAGTTTGGTTCAAAGTGCCAGCGCAGATCAAAGTATTAAAGGTTGTTTAGTTTAATGGTTTCATTAATTTATTGTTAATGTTTTTAAAACTTTTATCAAACCAGTTTTATCTTCATTGAGTTTTAGGTAGAGAACGCGTACAAGTTTAGTATAGAAAAATATGACTGTAAATGGGCCTAAAGTATGTAGCTGGTCAAAGGCGAACTGGTAAAGTGCTAACTAAACCAGGCGAAAGTTCTCCCACTATGCTGCCTTAAAGATTCAATTACCGAATTGTTCGTTCTTTATCTCGGCTAATGATAGAGGCAAGCCCGCAGAGTCAAACATTTGTGGCGGTCCAGCTTACAGCTGTAATTAAAGTAATGCTCACAAGTTGAGAAGGCAGGAAGCGGATTGATCCACACTGGGATAGTGTTGAAAATGGATTGAGATGCAACGGATTGTGGTGATGGGAGAGGGGGGGGGATTTCAGGAGTGGCGGGCTTTCTTTAAAACAATTACGTGAAAGTAAAGCAAGCTGTTTCCTTTACACCTTAACAATGTGGATGAATCTAGCTCAGTATGCCTTTGCTCTACTAAAATCTGCAAAGCCCTTTTTACGAATCGTTTTTGTGCCTAAGTAGTATAAGTGTTCTGAAAAAAAGAAATGGTACGAACCACTTGGAAAAAAAGGAAGAAGAAGAAAAAAGAAGAATTCTAGCTGAAACTCTTCATTTATGCTTTTACTGCTACTGATTTAGACGAAAAATTTAATTAAGAAAACACGTATAATGAAAATTAAATATAGTTTTATGATACAATGCGTTAAATAAGCCGCATGTCGTTGGTGGAATGAACACAATAGAAGACTGTGTAATAAGTAATAGTATTGTTAGAAAAACGTGTAATAAGTAATAGTATTGTTAGAAAAACGTGTAATAAGTAATAGTATTGTTAGAAAAACGTGTAATAAGTAATAGTATTGTTAG
>NW_013673383.1:2684-10445 GCF_000517525.1 Limulus polyphemus
ACAATTGACTCATGAGCCATCTTCTTCACTTGAATCCGGTATTCTGTTGGTACTATGATCTATTTAACTTCCTCAGTAGAACTGTCTTGATAGATCAGGAACAGCATTCCCTTCCAGTCCCATATTCTGTAAGTCCTTTTCCCATTTGTCTTGTGCTCGACTTTCTCCTGGGCACTGTCTCAAAGTTTCTTCAGTGAAGGGTCATCCTTCTATGTTTCCTTCAGTTCCCATGGACCTAGATTTGGGATGCCACTTTTTGAGAATTGCAGGAGCTTTATGTCTTGCTTGCTTTTCTTTTCTTAAGCTCTTGTAGTGACTGCAGATACTTCATCAGTCTCCTTTCTGTCTGGTTCCTCCAAACTTCTACTTCCTGGTATATTGCCAATCACCAAATCGTAGATGGGTGCCTTCATACACATTGGCCTTAAGGTCTCCCACATAGTATGGAGTGTCTACCTATACCTTACTCTTCTATCAATCAGCACAAACAGCTGTCCCTTGCCCATCATGTGAATAAGAATATAAATTGAGAAAGAAGAAAAGAAGAGACTGGAAATTAAGAGAATAAGAGTTCAAGAAGAGACTGGAGAAAGGGAGAGACTGGAAATAGAGAGAATAAGAGCATAAACTGAGATCAACAAGCTCACCCAACAGAAAGAGGAAGGACCCATGAATGACAATGGGACCAGGGCCAGCCAAACCAAGCTGCCCAAAGTTAATGAACAGAAAGACGACATGGATGGTTTCCTGGAGAAGTATGAAAGATTTGCCCAAAGTCAGAACTGGGACAAAAGCAACTGGACAATCTCTCTTCACAGGAAAAGGCCTACAAGTGTATACAGGCATGACATCAGAAGATGCCATGAACTATGACAAGTGAAAAGTGGCCTTGCTGAAATGCTATGGACATACCGAGAAGGTTTTCACCAGAAGTGCAGAGAAGTCAAACTTGACACTGGAGAAACTGTATTTCAGTTTGTGGCACGTCTACTGGGATACTTCAAAAGGTGAACTGACATGGCCAAGTGTGAAGATAGTTTTGATGAACTAGCAGATCTACTAATAAGTGAACAGATCATGAGCACTTGCTATACTGACATGTCACTGTTCCTAAAAGAGAGACCACCAAAAGACGTGGACGAGATGATCAAGCTGGCAGAACAGTATATGAAAGCCCATAGAGGGAGTATAACTGGCAAGTCCAAGAATAACCAGTTAAAGTCGAAACCAGGGGTGGCTGACCAAAAGGAGGGTGCCCTCGAAGGTGACAAGAGGTTAACAGACAAACGGAAGAAGTGATGCTATGCTTGTTATAAAATGGAGTGCATTGTAAGTAAGTGCAAATCTATCTATCAACAAGCAGCAGCAGCAGAAATCTCAATGTAAAACAGCTGGAGCCACCTACAAAGTTGGAGCTGGCAAGAAACAAGAGAAGAATGACTTTCACCATGGATGCTGCTTCCAGAAGAAACAGAACAGAGACAAATCGTCAGCTTTACCACAAGAAGGAAGTGCTATCACCATGATTAAACAGTGTATGATTAGTGGTGAGCAAGTTAGCAAACTGGTCAACAGTGCCAGTTGTGATTGGAGCATGTGACAAACATTTAGAGGTGCCAACAAACTAGAGCATGCCAGTAGGTGAAGGCTTTGTCGCGAATAAGAAAAAGTCTTACAAGACACTGGGTGCAGCAGTGAGAACCATTCTAGTATCTAATGGTAATAACAAAATCAATATAATCATACAGTTTCCAATATCTTGTAACCCAACTCAAATAGTTTTATTGTTATATATTTTTTTCACTCCAGTGAGTGGTGTTACCCAATAAAATGGTAACTGTTAGACATACAATACTGCTTAAATTTAATTGGAGTGTTATGATTTAGGTAGTTTAAGTAAAGAGCGAGTGTTAAATTTCTTTATTTTTAGAAGCAATAGTTTATCGCAGGTTTGTTTACTTAACTGTTTTCAAATCACACTTGTGTATTTCAATTGTTGTGAATTGGCGCTTGTTGTATTATTGCATCATGTTACTAGAGCCTTCTAAGTTTTCTCATTGTTTTAATTGAGTATTATTGCATCACAATATCTTGTAGTGTGTAAAACGTTCTAGGCTTCTATCAGGCTATAAATACGCATACAAAATGTAGTTCAAGTTAAGTTAGACAAAGTTAGTTAAATATAGAATAGATCTAGACTTAGTGATTGTGAATTTAACTATAAAGAGAATAAAGTGGAGATTTCTAAAGTGACATTATCACAGATTGTAGTTGTAACAAGAGAGTAGAGAAAAAATAATTCGACTTGTTTTTCAAGTTTGTTCTAAAGTAACTGAACCAACCTGTGTGGACTTTGACGAAAACATATAGACAATTATTTAAAGCTCTGGATACAACTGTGGTAACCAACAGTATAAAGAACATTTCTATGTACGTTTGACTTGTTTTAATACATATTATTTTTAAAAGAATTGGATCTTGTGCTGTTTGTTTATTTTTGAAATTTATCGCCAACAAGTCACAGACACCTACTGTAAAGAATCCGGCCCACACATAATACCTGAGATTGGTGAGCCAGCCAAGATTATACAGTGGTAAACGGCGATACAAGAAGACGTGAACGACAGCGAAAATAGGCCTGTATACGCACAGCTGTAGTTCGTGGCGAAAATATTGTAGCGATTACAACTATGCTATAACACCATGTCTACTGACTTTGATAAGTGGATAGAGAGGGATGGACAACTTGGGCTCAAGGATAGTGACCTACGAGAGTTTGTTAAATAATAAAAACAACAAGACCTAGAGCGAGAAGCATGTCAACAGAGAAGAGAGCAGTTATTAAAGTTTAAAATAGGAAAAATAATTTTGGATCACAATGTATAATATGCAATAATACTTGATGGGTTTTTTTTTGTGTCTTTACTGCGAAAAATTTCAAGGGCTTGGATAAAATACCTGTTTCTGTATTATATTTAACTGTTATGATATCACAGAGATTTACATTACGATCACAAGCTTCTTAAAACATTCACTGTAACATGTGGCCAATTATTTGAACTAATACACACTAAAGTGTGAATAGTACACAAATATTTGATTATTTCTGCCGTCGATATTATCTCATATAAAAAAGAAACTTTCCTTATTGTAAACTATTAAACTCCAGAAAATCTCAAGGTGTTCGGTTCAATAGGTGGCTTGGTAAGTGCTATAAAACCTGCTGCTAGATGACTCGTTTCAAATTTCGTTACTCTAAGAGGCCTACTGCACTTTTTTTGTTTGTTCTGCTAAACAGAACTGATGAGCAGTGAATTCGTCGAAACTATTCTATTGCAGCGAAAGTAGAGAAACAGACCTATAGATTAGGCCTTTTCGTCATTCACGTCAAAACACTAGCTCATATTTTTAATATGATTTATTTCCAGCAACATACACTCAGCGTAGTTCTTTTTTGTTTTCTCTGAAACATTGGTTAAGAAAAGCATATACAAATCGTATAGTTTTAGGCTAATGGCTTTCATATTTGTAAACTGGGGTAGGCACGACTACAGAAATTAAATTTATGAATTTGTTTTCTTCATAAAAATGTGCATTTCAGTGAAGAAAAGATGACGTAGAAGCCTAATATAGTCTCTCCCAAGTAACACTTGTGAGCCGTAAATTCGGCGAAACTAGTCTGCTGCAGCGGAAATAGATTAGGCTACTACACAGGGATAAAATTCTTAACAAAAAGTACCGGTAGTCTTTATGCACATAAAACAAAGGATTTTGCTCATATGTGTAATTTATAGTATAGTTTACTAAAAAATTAAAATGCATAAAAACCATTGTTTTAATGGTTTTAAAGAAACAAATATATTTTAAACAGACAACTAAATTTAAAATATGATGAATGTAAACTTTACCTTTTCTGTTGAATGACAAAAAGATATTATGCGTCCTAGTATCTGTGGTGGTTGTCAATCACAGTACATCAACCAATAAAATACGTCATTTAGATATATTTATCGTTATTGACCAATCAAACAACTCGCACAGCCAGATGAGACTACCTTATTGACATTGAAACTGCTATATAACGTCTCCATATGACCTTATTACCAATAATCACTAATGTTGTTAGGTCATTTATTGAGTCATTTGAAGATTTTTTAATAATTGTTTAGATTCTGTGAGTCCTGACGTGTCTGCTTTCTGACAGTTCGGTGGAAGACATTCGGGTTGGACGAAAAGAAGATCAAATATGTCTTAGTAAAGACAATTGATGAGTACTAGCAAAATTTCACTATTGCCTCTATATCATCATTTCCGTGACAGTTACGTTTTGTGTTTTAGTGGAATTTTCCTGAAGAAGCTGTAAAACGTTCAGTGTCCAATTAAAGAAAAGGCGTTGATGTTATAAGGTCATTTACTACTAGATTAAAATGTCTTTTACACCCCAATATGCACTACAGAAAAAAAAAAATGCACTCAATACTGTTGTCCTATGATAAATATAATTGGTTATAATCTCGCTTCCTCTTATTATGGAGTTTACACCACAACAAACGAAAAACAATTTACCCTGAATTGGTCTTTAAAATCTGACTCTTGAATTATAAATTCTCTAAATAATTCTGCTGGTGAAGTTCGATCTCCCCATCCACACACTTTGTCTGTCATAATGTAGCATTCTAATCATTTACGTTTGTATTTTTTAATCCAGTGTTTCCCAACTGGTATGCCCTCAGACACAAACAGATGTGTCGTGGAGTTTTGGAAAAGTCACACATGTGGAAAGTAAATAAATGGAAAGTGTCGTTTACATAGATAAGTTTTGTGGACAGAAACAAAGTGTATTATGGCTTGTTGCCCTTTCGCTACGCTCTAATAACTTGTAGTTCACGTGGTAATAAGAGACTGGTGTTGGGCTGAGTTTTCATAAGATGCTAGAGGGTGATATGCCACACGACATTTTTATTTAAAATCATTGTGCATTTTGCAAGTAAAGGTTGCTTTAATCTATCATTAGAGTTTTTCTGAAGAAGGAAAATTGGAGACTGGCAGGTTTTCAATCTGCGAATAAATAATCTGGCGGATGTTTTATTTACGTAATTTACAGCATCTCGAATATCACAATTCTCATCATAAAATTTTCTCTTCATATGACTGTTGTAGACATAACTTAGCAAGACCCCCGGGTTATGCCAGTCGACTTTTAAAGCTCGGAAACCGCTTATCATTGTATTTTTTTTTTTGCTGTTGTCGAAAGAGCAGAATTAAATGTGTTATAAATTTTAGAGAGCTTTCCTTTGAGTTTATTTTTTTTCTAAGTTAATAAAAGCATGGTCTTGAATTTCGAAATTCGTTTATTTCTAGTATTAATATGTCTTCTATACACCAATATGCACCTTATAACACCGAAATGTTGTTTTTATTTAATTAGACATTCAACGTTTCGCTTTACAGCTTCTTCAGGAGTATTCACTGAATCTGACAGTACAAAGCTTCAATTGATTAGGTTTTACACAAATGTTTATGACAGCGATAAGTTTACGGACTTACGATGCTAAAATCCGGAGTTCGATTTCTCGCGGTGGGCGCAGTAGATAGCCCAATGTGGCTTTGGTCTGAAACAACCAAAGAAATAACTTTCCCACTATCTCCCACCAAATCACATTACACCTACACCGCTGTTCTCTCACGTGTACAATGTGTATTAACTAGAATAGTACTATTTACAATAGGAAGTTTACACATATATATATTATAATAAGTTAAAACACAAACAACCAGAAACTACACACTTTACTTTATAAGCCAATGAAACGTACAACACATATTTATGTGGTTCATTTATGCTACAATAAGATAATATTATAATTGTAGTGTTTTTTGCTTATTCAAAATAGATATGACATACGTGAAGCTTTTGCTAATAGAATAGATAATTTTAACGTAATATTATCTTTAGACAAAATATAATATATTTTTACTTATACGTTGGTAACAGTTTCCGATATAACAATGTCTTCTGATATATATAACTTATTAACACGTAGTAGTTGTTTGAAATATAATCAGTTCCTGTGGTATATTAGATATTATGTGATATAATTATTTCTCACCATATATTTTATAGGATATGATTATACCATAACTTGTTATATATTAAGTAACGTCTATTTATAACCACATCCTTCTGCATATTAAGTAGTAAAAATTACAGCATTAAGAATAAATTATACGTGGTCTTGTTTGTTTGTTTTTTGAATTTCGAGCAAAGATACACGAGGGTTACCTGCGCTAGCCGTCCTTAATTTAGTCAGCTCCACTTAGGCTACCTTTTCACCAGTGACTGACCGTCACATTATGACTTCCACGGCCGAAAGAGCGAGCATGTTCGGTAACAGTATTCGAACTCGCCATCCGCAGGTTACGAGTCGAGCTCTCTAACCAACAGACCACGGCATGCCTGACTACGAAAGGATCTAGACAGAGCTTTACGCTAAAGAATCAACAACACTAAGACATATTTTTGAAACAACAACAGTCAGTACGCCACTGTATGTTCTGTCAGTGAAGTGAATAATACTGAACTGTTGCACAGTTTAATCAGTGAAAATATTTTAACGTTTCTTTTTTACCGTACTTTTTTGTTACTTGTACCACGCTGTGATATAACTATAGCCTTTGATTAGTTTGGTACTGTGTTTCAAATACTGTGTGCAACAGCAGAATATCACCTGTAAAATCTTTGTGTTACTATGTTTCCAATACTGTGCGCAACAGCAGAATATCACCAGTAAAATCTTTGTGTTACTTTGTTTCAAATATTGTGTGCAACAACAGAATATCACCTGTAAAATCATTGTGTTACTATGTTTCCAAAACTGTGCGCAACAACAGAATATCACCTGTAAAATCTTTGTGTTACTATGTTTCCAAAACTGTGCGCAACAGCAGAATATCACCCGTAAAATCCTTGTAATACACGCAACGTATACTTCATATCAGATATTTTTTTAGCCCATTAAAAACAAATAAAATGCATCATTATACATTTGATGATCCTCTTTATACTCGTTAAAGTATCCCTGTGAATATATGAATGCTGATACTTGTAAAGTAGATGGTCCGATAGGGGTTTGTTAGTGCTGAGCGTTCCAGATTTTTCTCACAATATTCCTTCACATGAATTGAGCATTAGTTTGAAATAACGAGGCCATTTCTGATGCACATAAAGCCTTCTATATAAAACACTAGAAACTGATATGATGGACCGAACTATGCTAATATGAAATGAACAGTGGCTGAAGTTGGAGCACACACACATTTGCTGGAAGAGAGTGGGTGCTCACGAAGACCTTTGAATATCTCATTCATTAATGAAGATTTATCCATAACAATGGGTAAACTTTCTTCTGTTCCAATTATTTTGGAAATTAGATAACAAATCAGTGTTGAAGTTGAAACTTAATATTACATAAAAAAGCAGCAATTAACCATAACATTAACAAGTATGTATTAACTAGTTAATAGCTACTCCAGAATGATTTCTAGTTTTGGGTAGTGTAGTGTTAGATATATAGTATGCCGTAGTATGTTTCGATAGGTTATTCTGTCACGTGTACTATATAATTTCGAGTTGGTGAGAATTATGCCCTGTAAAGCACATTATATTTGGGGGGGGGGGGTTGTTTACGATATGTGTTCAAGGGGAGTTGTCCCTCAAACAGTCAGAGATGAACTATCTGTTTTCATCACACACACCCCAGT
>NW_013673383.1:11028-12888 GCF_000517525.1 Limulus polyphemus
TATGGCTTTAATACTACACTACCCAAAACTAGTAAGCATTTTGGGGTATTTCCAAGCTGGTTAACATAAAATTTTAACAGTAAGATTAAGTGGTGTTCTTTGTAAAATATTGAATTTCAATTTAAGTTGAAGTTTAAAATTTTTATTATTGGATTTCAAAAATAAATGAATAAAGTTTAGCGAGCGTCCTTTCTGTCAAAGTGCTATTTTTACTGGAATATCGTTATAAATGAATGAGTTACTCATAAGACAGTGCAAGTAACCCAATAATACTGCTGATTTTTTACAACAGTCAATGGTGGAAGGGGGGGGAGAGAAACTAGTTTTAATTGATTTACTGAACAGACTTCTTAATTTAGCCAGTTTGCTAAACATTGCTGTGATATTTGTATATCATAATACGAAACAAAAAACCTTAATATATATATATATAGTTTGGTTTTCTTTCAGTAAACTGTGACGAAGTAGTACGAAGTGTTTCCGAACTCTTACCGAGCTTTGCCGAGCCTATCCCTAATATCACAGTTCCTGTAGGCCGAGACGTTCGTATCCCGTGCGTCGTCGAAAACATTGGATTCAACAGGGTAAATTATAAACGTTTATCTAGACTTGCAGAACTAGAAAAGTAAAAGCTAGGCCAGATGTAAACGTTTAAGATACACACACACACGTGTTTACATGTGCGTGTGTGAAACAAAGTAATATCTAATGTAAAACAAGATTTATCTCTAACGGGGTGTTCTGAAACTTTCCAAGATCGTTGAAACATTGCCAATGTTTAAGATGAATCTTTTAATAAAACCATTCACTTTCATAAGATGGGGTGGTGTCTGTAAAAAAACATTTTCTTTATAAATCAAAAAATCGAAGCAGTAACATACTTCATTTGGAGCTTCAAATATATTTCAGCTTGACTATTGTCACTATACAATACATCTAGATAAGTAGTGTGTTTTACTTCATGTAAAAGATCTATGCTTAAAGGAGGGAACGTCTCCTCCAATTAACAGTTTATCACCACAAAATGCGTTAAACAAAGACCATTTAATAACCGACGTTTCAAAAAAAAAGTCGGATTGGAAACTTATGTTAAGAATTTAATTGAAAGTAAGTTAAAGATTGTTTTGAAATAATTTTCTTTTAACTTAATTTCTTATCACTAATATATCGTGTGTGTTATAAAAGCTAGTATATGATCAACCCACAACAGAGATATATAGTTTGAGTATTTGAAAAATACAACGAGAACAGCATAATATGGGCCACGTAAATTAAACTACCATGTCAAAAAAACTCTGAAGTTCAAGCACAGCTGTCCCTGGGAAGGACAAGCATCAGCCCCAGCCGCCTATGCAGCTACTCTTAGATGAATAGCAGCCATTTCATTAACCAACTGACTCTTCTCTGTAATGAGTTATAGAAAATATGCGTTTCAGTAAAGCTAAAGAAATATAAAACAATCCAGACTTCCAAGGAAAGTGAATCCCAAAAATCATCCTTTAAACCGCTTACATTCATGAATAAGTCCAAAAAAAAGAAACAGGATTTCAACAAATGATATATATATAATTGTTAAGACAGTGTAGTTAACATCTACTCCGAGGATATATTTTATTAACACCAGTTTAAAAAGTTTGCGTCTTAAAACAACTTCTCTCTGTTCAAGTGCTTTCAATGGCTCAGCGTTGAGGTTGACATTTGATAACATTAAAATAGGCTTCAATCCCTCTTGTGGGCACAGCGTAGATAGCCTATTGTGCATCTTTGCGCTTAGAACTGGGTCTAAGTCCTCCCCCCCCCCCCAGTGGCCCAGCGGTATGCCAACCAGAACTTATACTGCTAGATTGTTTGTTTGTAATT
>NW_013673383.1:13435-16759 GCF_000517525.1 Limulus polyphemus
AAACCCGGTTTCTAGCGAAGACATACCGCTGTGCCACTGGGGGGCTATACTGCTAGAAACCGTGTTTCTATACCCGTGGTGGGTAGAGCACAGATAGATAGCCCATTGTGTAGCTTTGTGCTTAATAACATTCAATAAACAAGGGTCTAAGTTCAAAATTGTGATTTTTTTTTTTTTGTATTTCGTTTACTTTTCGAAAGGAGTTGACATCGATACTTAGAGCAATGTTAATCTTCCGGTTATATGTCAATCATATAATGTTTAGAACGATTCCATAAAGTTATTGATGTGATATCCATATTACATTCAAGTACCTATTTCGCGACAAAAGAAAAGACCATTAGAAAGCAGTGATCAGGGCCAGATGTTGTAAGCCCAGACATTGGACTTTACGACGTATTTGCGCTTCTCGTCTGAAGGGGCCTCCGTCACCACAACCGTCAGAAAAGTCAAGAACCCTCCCATAAAGTGCTAGAAAAGAAGATTGAACAGGCCATAACTTCCTTCGGGATCGATGCTAGCATTGTTCAATCTCGTAGACTATGTCTTTTACGTCCTATACGAGCAGCTAACTGGAGCGTACAAGATGGTATATCCGGCATAATCCCTCAAAATCGTTATTTACACGCTTAGGTTTCGAAAATTTGATAGTGTTTTCTCTTTTGTTGCTTTTTTTACTGGCTTATGATCATAATTTGAAGTTTTAGGATTTTACATAGGAATTCCATATTCTTACTTATGAAAGCCTTATTGGATTTTCTTTTCTATGTGCGCAACTTTGTACTGGTCCCGTTTACAACCGGAAAATTAAAATAAAAATACAACAACTTTAGCTACTAATCTAGAAGATATTTGGAATATAGTTATAAAAATAATTCATTATATACCAGAAAATAACCAGAATACAACAATACAAAATAATTCATGATATACCAGAAAATAACCAGAATACAACAATACAAAATAATTCATGATATACCAGAAAATAACCAGAATACAACAATACAAAATAATTCATGATATACCAGAAAATAACCAGAATACAACAATACAGAATAATTCATGATATACCGGAAAATAACCAGAATACAGTAATACAAAATAATTCATGATATACCGGAAAATAACCAGAATACAATAATATTCAGAAAATAACCAGAATACAATAATATTCAGAAAATAACCAGAATACAGTAATACAAAATAATTCATGATATACCGGAAAATAACCAGAATACAGTAATACAAAATAATTCATGATATACCGGAAAATAACCAGAATACAGTAATACAAAATAATTCATGATATACCGGAAAATAACCAGAATACAGTAATACAAGATAATTCATGATATACCGGAAAATAACCAGAATACAGTAATACAAAATAATTCATGATATACCGGAAAATAACCAGAATACAATAATACAAGATAATTCATGATATACCGGAAAATAACCAGAATACAGTAATACAAGATAATTCATGATATACCGGAAAATAACCAGAATACAGTCATACAAAATAATTCATGATATACCAGTAAATAACCAGAATACAGTAATACAAAATAATTCACGATATACCGGAAAATAACCAGAATACAACAATACAAAATGATGCATTATATGCCAATTAATCGTTAGATTATAACTATGTGTATATAACTGTGCATTATATGTTAGAAGACCATAAGGATATAGCCGTAAAAAAGCATGCATTATATATCACAAGGAAGTGAGTATGTAACTATAAATTAATTAAAGTTTAGCCAATTTTTCTCTCTCTCTGTCAATACTTATTTAATATTTTGTAGTACAGATGAATCAACTCCTGTGTTTGCTGTTGGAAATAACAATGCTTTTGAAGTAGGTTGTGTAGATAAACTTGGGAGAAGTGCTGAACTAAGCAGTGGTTGTGTAGATAAACTTGGGAGAAATACTGAACTAAGCAGTGGTCGTGTAGCTAAACTTGGTAGAAATGCTGAACTAAGCAGTGGTTGTGTAGATAAATTTGGGAGAAATGCTGAACTAAGCAGTGGTCGTGTAGATAAACTTGGGACAAATGCTGAACTAAACAGTGGTTGTGTAGATAAACTTGGGAGAAATACTGAACTAAGCAGTGGTCGTGCAGCTAAACTTGAGAGAAATGCTGAACTAAGCAGTGGTCGTGTAGATAAATTTGGGAGAAATACTGAAAAAGCCAGTGGTTGTGTAGCTAAACTTGGGAGAAATGCTGAACTAAGCAGTGGTTGTGTAGATAAACTTGGGAGAAATACTGAACAAGTCAGTGGTTGTGTAGCTAAACTTGGGACAAATGATGAACTAAGCAGTGGTCGTGTAGATAAACTTGAGAGAAATACTGAACTAAGCAGTGGTTGTGTAAATAAATTTGGGAGAAATACTGAACAAGTCAGTGGTTGTGCAGCTAAACTTGGGAGAAATGCTGAACTAAGCGGTGTTGTGTTATTGAGGCCATGTATGAAATCACACAAAAAAAAACGTTATTCCTGAGGCAGAAAACGTGCGCGAAAGGTTTAGTCATCTAGACCAACGCCTCAGACTCTGCAGACAGATTTCTTTACAAAAGTTCTAACGAATTACAACCATCTCCTATTAGAAAACCAACGACCCTTGAAAGTAGGCCAAATCAAGCGCTGTTATCGAGCTTTGGACAATGATCAAAAGAAGCTACGATAAGTTTAAGATAAAATCAATAATTCTGCTAAGCTGTAAAAGAAGTAAACAAAGTTATGACATTGAGTAACAAAGTACAATGTTTGATAACAATTTAATATTTTTGTTACTGTGTGAGGCTTGTGTCTTTTTGTAGTTGTTCCTTGAGTAGAATGGGAAAAATGATTTTATCTTTTTAAATTTGGCAGGATCGTAGCTATAGATACAACAAAATTAGGACAGATGGATTAAGATTCGTGCTGTCCAATCATATAAAAGAAGGTGTAATAATTCTTAAAGTTTTACTTAAAAACAGTAATATGTGAAACAGAAGTTACACGGGAGTTAAATTAGATCTCATAGAGAAATTTCAGAACTAACGATTGTGAATATTGTATGAAAGCGAACAAATAATACGATCATCACGTAAAAAAAAATGACATGACTCTGGTGGTTTCCATGGATGTCGCCAGGAGACGTTAATAATCATAATTTAGAATAGAAGGTATTTTATTATTAACGTTTGTTACCTGAAAACTTGAAAATTTTTATCACTTAATATAAATGTTAATATTACAACGCCATTAGAGCACGACTAAACTTATTAAATGTAAAATTTTCAACTTAATATAAAGGTTAATATTACAA
>NW_013673383.1:17576-28103 GCF_000517525.1 Limulus polyphemus
CATTACAGCGCCATTAGAGTACGACTAAACTTATTAAATGTAAAATTTTTAACTTAATATAAAGGTTAATATTACAGCGCCATTAGAGTACGACTAAACTTATTAAATGTAAAATTTTTAACTTAATATAAAGGTTAATATTACAGCGCCATTAGAGCACGACTAAACTTATTAAATGTAAAATTTAAAACTTAATATAAAGGTTAATATTACAAGCCATTAGAGTACGACTAAACTTATTAAATGTAAAAGTTTTAACTTAATATAAAGGTTAATATTACAGCGCCATCAGAGTACGACTAAACTTATTAAAAGTAAAATTGTTACTGAAATATTGGACTTTGTAGCAGAAATTGAAACTTACTAATTATTTGTAGTCTGAAAAACGCTCCCAGGTGGTTTAATATCATGTGCCTCTAGAGTCTACGACACTCATTGAATTGTTATCAAAAGTTTATTGATTATAAATGCTTTTTCAAAGAAACCTATATGATTAATTTGTTTTATTAAGTGATTTTCAAAACAATCAGTTCAGTGATACCAGGAGTATAGCATCTGGCTAGACACTTTCAATAAGATTAACATAATCGATTATCGAAATAAACAGGACTACATGTATGACAGTCTGAACGAATCTTTTATCGTTCTGAAGGGTTGGTCAGCTAATATGACACATTTTAAGATGAGAATTGCCGTGAAATGTTCGTTAAGACATTATTATTGTTGCAGCTCAAATTACTTGTGTGTCCAGCCTTTGATTTCTAAACCTGGAGAAAGCATTAGGATTTTATGGTTTTGTTATCAATGTGAATTATTGATTGAGGAGAAATCTTTCTTCCCCTCCAGCTTCTTTAGAGATTGTGGTATTCAGTTCCTTGTACTGTACATGTGTGGTTTGTCCTGTTATAGTATTTCCAATTAATTGAACAGTAATTGGATATATATTCAATCTGATATTATTGTTATCGAATGTCTCGCTAACAATGCCCTTTTCGCTTTGTTTGATACAATGATCTATACCTAATAAATACAAATCAAACTAGAGGGGCACTCAATAGAGAGCATACCTCCGCCACGCAGCGTTGATCATATTCGGCTATCAAAAAATATGAAAGTATGTCCGTATGTCCGTCGTCATCAACGGACATGGACCATTTTAGGCAGGACAATGAGGAATAATATTCTACATATTTCCACCAAGTTGTATTAAAATCCGATCATTTTTGACTGAGTTATAGAGCAAAAATAGTGTGAAAAATCGGCCCCCATGTTAAGAGGTAGGGATTTTTTCGCGACCTTGATATGACCTTGACCATCCAAAAACTAATCACTTCTAAGTTGGATAATATTCCAATTTTATATCAACGTTATATATTAAAACGTTATATTAGCCACTTACGTGAAGATTGCGAGTTGTTTAAGTAATTTAATGACCCCCGGAATAGCACTAAAATCCGGGGTTCGATTCCCGGTGATGAATACAGCAGACCAATTTGGTTCTCTTTTTATGCTCATTAATTAATTTAAACTTTTAAAAAAGTACTGTGTCTAAATTAACCAAACACTAGAAAGACAATTTAATGGCTACATCGCTGTTCATGTTCATGCAGCCTTTTCTTCTTCCCTACAAGATGCTTGTATATTCAACCGAACGTGAAGATTTATTTGCTTGGTTGCATAGTCAATCGCTGCTGCGTTTCAACCATCTTACAAAATAGAATCCGTTAGTCTGGTTATGACTTATATCCTTGCCAAGACGAGTTCGGTAGCACTAAGAAGGTCTATCAGGACCATTAGGAACAACCTAATTAAACTATCGGAGTGATATATTTTCATTAACTCGTCTCTAGCTCTAATTCATAGGCTAGCAAATGAGATAAGATATTTGTTTTTTTTTACGTTGACTGTATAATGGCAAGTTTTCAGGCTTAGTAGCAAGCTAGGAAACTCGAACGTCGTTAAGCTCAAATATGTACACTTTAATTATTGATAGAATAAGTAATAACACGGTTAAAGGTATGAGATTAAAAGAACTGTATTTCAGTTAGAACGTTAAGATTAATCTTACAGTTTTAACTAGTTTGTCTGCTTTTCAGTATCAAAAATAAAAGGCTCTTTTCGTTTGAAAAACTACAAAGCAGAGGAGCGGCTTCTCGTAAACATTTCTTGGAGGTAAAGGGTGAAATAAAGATTTAAGCATATTCCTGGTAAATGTTTTCCACTTGCCTTGGTTTTACCACAGTTATATCGAGGGTTATAGTTGTTGGAGCAAAGAATGCTATACTTTTTTACCCAATTATAATTGAGAATTATAAAAAAAATATTTTTTTTGGGGGGGGGATGGATTCAACTCCAAAATACACGGCAACGTCACTATAAGTTATATACTTGACTGCATGAATGTGTTTGTATAACTAAAAAAAAATTGCAAAGAAATTTCCAAAACCGTATTTTTAAAACGTTGAATATAATGTTCTCCATTACCACACTGGTTTCCCAAACTTGTTTGTTTTTAATTATGCACAAAGCTACACAAGGGCTTTCTGTGATCTGCCCACCACGGGTATCGAAACCCGGTTTCTAGCGTTGTAAGTCCGCAGACATGCCGCTGTGCCACTGGGGGGCTTCCCAAACTTAAGCATTAAACATAAAAAAGAACATAAATCCAAAATGGTACAAAATTTAATGAACAAATTTGGACAACAAATAAATTCATATATGGTACAACGTGTACGTCTTATCAAAACGTGTAAATTAGTGTCTCTATGAAAACATATAGTTATTGACGCTAATTCATCTTAGTTTTGACTCTGGTGGAATAATCAAGTACAAGTAATTTGTAGAAAATGTGTAGCCTAAGGTGAAAAGTTGTTGGTAAGCTTGCGGTTGCATCTGGCTGCATGGTTAAATGGAAGTGTTACTTTCCGTCCCATGCAGTTGGAATTGTCTATAGTATCTATTAACCCTGAAGAAGCTGTAAAACACCAGACACCACTTCAGACGCTCTGCTTGTGGTTTTGGATTGTCTTTACATACCATTGATCGTCTTGCATAGAACCCTCTTTCATGCAGCCGTCTGTGTATCGTTGAATATGATACCAACCTCCCTATGGTCGTGAAGAAGATCAAAGACAGTTGGGTTGGTATAAAAAATATCTTTTGTCGGGTCATAAGCGACTCATAATTATCAGCTACATGATGGGACTTGCATTGGTCTTAAAAATTGGTCTCTTAAACTGTTTGATATTGAAGTATACGTAATTTATAAACCGGAAGAAGCTGTAAAAGCGAAACTTTGGAAGTAATAAAAAACAAATATACATACATCTTGAGTATAAAGGTCGTTTATCTAAATTTTTATCACAATGTGTAAATCCCCCCAGTATGCACTACAAACTTTGAAAGACTACACTCTGGGTATAGATAATGGCAAAATGAATAAAATTTAAAAGTATCATGCCAATATACATCTAAATTTTTTGTTTGGGCGTAGGAGAAAGTGAGTTAAGACGGTCCCCTTCCGGTAAAATTGTTTATTGTTAGTTTTGACGCGCTGCCATCTAGAGTAAATTATATGCAACTATTATCACATGATTCTGTGCATAAACACACTTACGGACGGGCGCGAATGTGAATAATTAAAGCTGGACTTAAGTTTTATTATTTTGAACAACTTTGATAGATTAATTAAGCATTTTGGCTTTTTTATGGTTATAAAGTAGATATTTCAGGGAATTATAGATACTCGAATGTTGCATAAAAAAACAAAGTTCCGGTTCACTGATTTTTTATTACACGCTTTATAATGAGTGAATTAGGGTAAGATGGGGGGTCGTTTTATCACACACCAATGACGTATATTTCTGCTCTATGATTTTGCCACAATCTACCCACTGGTACCCACGTTCTTTTGGGTTTTGTCTAGATTATGTGTACATAACGCAAGCCTCCCTGACCCCTGCCGACAGCATTTAAATGATGATTTAAATGTTTCAAACATAATTGCTAGATGCAACATCCATTCTAAGTTGCAGATATTATAAGTTAGATGGCATCTACTTTACTGAACCTTAAAGGTCCGTTTTATTTAACCTTATAGGTAAAGCAGCATTCCAACTAAAAGAAATGCGTTTTTTCAATATATTTTGTTTGTTTGTTTTTGAATTTCGCGCAAAGCTACACGAGAGCTATCTGCGCTAGCCGTCCCTAATTCAGCAGTATAAGACTAGAGGGAAGGCAGCTAGTCATCACCACCCACCGCCAACTCTTGGGCTACTCTTTTACCAACGAATAGTGGGATTGACCGTCACATTATAACGCCCCCACAGCTGAAAGGGCGAGCATGTTTGGCGGGACGGGGATTCGAACTCGCGACCCTCAGCTTGCAAGTCGAGCGCCTTATCCACCTGGCCATGCCGGGCCTTTTCAATATCTAAAAATGGTCAATGTCCAATCTTTATTTGAGCTGTAAATGAAATTTATAATAAAGCGTGTTTCATTTTAAAATCTTTTGTTTTCCATGACATTCATTTTAACTGGGAAAACCGCACTTAAATTTAAGATGGCTGTCGTTGTTGTTGGAAGTTAAGCACAAAGCTACACAATGGGCTATCTGTGATCTGCCCACCACGGGTATCGAAACCCGGTTTCTAGCGTTGTAAGTCCGCAGACATACCGCTGTGCCACTGGGAGGGGGGCAAGATGGCTGTCGTTGTTGTTGTTGTTGGAAGTTAAGCACAAAGCTACACAATGGCTATCTGTGATCTGCCCACCACGGGTATCGAAACCCGGTTTCTAGCGTTGTAAGTCCGCAGACATACCGCTGTGCCACTGGGGGGCAAGATGGCTGTCATATCCTATTTTCCCATATTATATTGTACCGAGTGTGATATGATTAGATAGGCTATGTAAAAGTTAACCACACCAAAAACACACGTTTCTAGAGCTATATAGATGAATTTGTTTGAATAGTATATTTAAATAACCATGTTAACAAGCCATGAACAACAGCACAAAAAAAGGCATGTAGGAATGTATTCCATAAAACAATACGTCAACGTTTTCAGATGCTTTGTACATTTTTGGTTACTGGATATTGAAGTGGAGTTAAAATAAAGAAAGATTACTACAATGATAGTGGTGGTTATGTTCGATGTTTTGGAATCGAGGACAAAACAGAATTCGTTATGACGTCAAATTCGTTTTCGTAATCACAGACTGAGTAATGTATACATTAGCCTAACAAATAGTCCCACTATAATTATATTACCCATAAATATCATTTTATATTTAATTAAGAAACTCAAACTGGTATGATACAAGCAAAAAATATATCATCTGAAGAAAAAGCCTTCTTCGATAATACAATAACCAATAACCAATGAATAAAAACGGAAATCAATATTATAAACATAATGATATGATTATGACAGTCAATGACGTAATCAACCCTTTATATTATTACACCCTATGTGTTTGTCAAAAAAATCTATCTTTCCCTCTGGCGAACCTAGTATGAACTAACTTGTCTTTTTACACGTCTATAACGGCTGACATCCTTTGGATGTCCTATAATCGTTAGACTTCTCACACGAAATTAAGAGAAAAGTATCATATTAGAGTCGACATATGAAAGAAGCAAAGTCGACTGGTCATGATAAAAGTAGCAAAGTTTATACACATCGAAAAGAGCAGTTTGAAAATCATAACAACACGTAAACCCCCAAGAAAAGAAATATCCAGGTTACTAACAGTATGCTGTGGAATATTCTCCTTAAGCTAGAAGCATAACTAATCATGCGCAACATTAGTATGATAAAAATGAATGACAGAATAGCCAGGAAAAGGACTCGGTATTAACTTCTTCGTCACCGAACGCGCTCGCCCTTTCAGCTGTAGGGGCGTTACAATATGACGGTTAATCCCGCCATTCGTTGTTGAAAAAAGTAGCCCAAGAGTTGGCAGTGAACGGTGTTGACTAACTAACTACCTTCTCTGTAGCCTATCACTGCTAAATTAGTTATGGCTTGCGCAGATAACCCTCGAGTAGCTTTGCGCGAAATTCAAACCAAAGAAACTTCCTTAACCCTCTCAGGCAATGAGAAGCTGAAGGATTGATCCATCCATTACGTTCCTCCATACAGCCTTTAAACGTAGCATTATTCAACAGGTTTCATTCGACTTTAAAAAGTAACATTAGATGATTCTAGGTTGATGGAAGACTTTTGGCCGTAATTGTTTACAGGAAGGGAAAAAAAATCAGATATAAATTTGGTGCAGTTGATTAGCTGCCTTCCTTCTAGTCTATCATCAGTTCAAAATTAGGAACGGATTACGCATATAGCCCTAAAATAGCTTTGCAGATTTGAAACAAAGATCATTATATGGCTTTAAATGCATAATTGAATCACACGAGCAGTTAAAACACAATCAGAAAACATAGATAAACTCAGCGATTTTGGAAGTTGGAACCCTTCTTTATCAAGGATTAAATGTAAGCAAATGAAAAAAGAAAAGATCGAGCGCGTGATCTCCATGTCAACACGATGCTGCTGCGGTGACTCATCCAGACGACACGGAAGTAACACGTTGTGTCGAGATGGAATGTGGCGTTGGAATTTTAGTATTTATCTTTTACTTTCAGAGCGTTTCACTAATTCTTCTTTTTATTTACTAAGCTGTTTTTATTTCTGTTCTTTTCTTTTCTTACACCGGAAGTCTCTGTCTCACATGACACACAAGATTGAGAGGGTTTGCCTTATAAGTTGAGCACTACAGCACTACATAAAGTTTCAATTTATGTTAGGGTATAGAGCGACATAACCGGTGGATCATGTCATTTAGTAGTAATATAAATACGGAGACGTATTGTGAGATATACGGAATATGTGTGTCGGTCGGTTTCGGGTTTTAGGTCTTTATAGACCTGGGAGGGTCAGGTACAATCTTGACCTCTTCCTCCCTCCTTTACCGTATGTTAAAATTTGCTGTAAAATGCTATCTAAAATATCACATAAAGCGCTACAGATACGGTTAAAAAATTTTCGTCTCCTTAGAGTTTTAAAAGTGAGACATAATTAGAATAAAATTATATGAACACGAGTTAAGTCTTTTATTTAACATCGTTAAACACAGAAATTACAAAATAATATTGTAAAAGTTTGGTTTTGAATTTCGCTCAAAGCTACACAAGGGCTATCTGCGCTAGCCGTCCCTAATTTAGCAGTGTGAGACTAGAGGGAAGGCAGTTAGTGATCAACACCCACCGCAAACTCTTGGGCTACTCTTTTACCAAAGAATAGAGGGATTGACCGTCACATTATAACGCCCCCACGGCTGAAAGGGCGAGCATGTTTGGTGGGACGGGGATTCGAATCCGCAACCCTCAGATTGCCAGTTGATCGCCCTAACCACCTGGCCATGCCGGGCCGTTGTAAAAGTCTACTATAATATTAGTATTTTAAATGCATCTCATGTTTTATTTTCAAGATTACCTTAATCCTCTTAGCCATAGACTCGATGAGGTATTGAAGAATCGAGTTATCCTTTAGTTTCCACAATGCAGCTTTTAAAGGTAACATTATTCAACACGTTTCATTTGATTTTATGAAGTAAAATTAGATAATTCTAAGGTGTTGCAAGATTGAGGGTTAAAGTCTAGCGTTAGTAGCTTAACTTGATTAATGACTATGTATGTTTGTTTGTTTGTAATTAAGCACAAAGCTACACAATGGGCTAGCTGTGCTCTGCCCACCACGGGTATCGAAACCCGGATTCTAGCGTTGTAAGTCTGCAGACATACCGCTGTGCCAGTGGGGGACCAACGACTATGTAAACATTATATATCTTGAATACCTGATGTTACATCTAATACAGACACACATATATATATATACGTATATACTGTATAAAGCTAATTATGGAAAGGAGAAAGCCAGTGAGTATAACTATACCCGTGAGGAATGGTTTCCTTGATCTTCCTTAAATAATGTGTATGATATATCCGATAATATTATGTGTGAGGATCTACAGAGCCCTAAACAAGTCAATCGATGCGTATCGACATATATCGACGACAAAATCAGCCCTAAAATACTTCCCCGTTAGTCATAATGAACGTGTTGGCACAGCCTAAGAATTTCAATAGACAGTTTATTGTCCTTTTTTTGTGGCCGCAGTCCAAAGGCACCAACCAGGGTGCTATAGGATACAATTGACATGCAGCACGTTGAGACAAGTAGGCAGAAATCAAAATGTTAACGAATGAAACTGAGACAGGGTTTCCAGTTATTTTTTAAACCAATAGTTTTTTTTTGTCTAAAAGTGGAAAACGGCCTTTATTTTGAAATAAAAAAAACGGCTGTGATCATTTTGAGTCTTGCTTGAAACAAGACTTATTCCCTGACTTACAGACGTGTAAGTTGTGTACATTGATTACTCAACCGAATCAATATACACATATATATATATATAACATTGTGCATCTTTGAATGAGATATTCAACCTGCTCATCATTTGTTTAAATCAGACTTTTCGCGCAAAGCCACACGAGTGTTATATATTCATAGCCATTCTTAATTTTGAGTTGATAGCCCAGAGGGAAGACAGCTAGTAACACTTAACACCAATTTTTGGACTATTCTTGGGGGGGGGACGAAACAGTGGAATTTTACCGTCACATTTATAGCGCACTCACTCAGAGGGGTCCTACCCGGTGGGACAGCAGTTAGTATACAGATTTACATCGCTAAAATCAGGGGTTCGATTCTCCTCGGTGAAAACAGCAGATATCCCGATGTGGCTTTGCTATAAAAAACACACAAGTACACACACTTCAGAGAGATAGGATACCATATCAACTTGAGACTGTTTTTGGTGAGAAACAAGTATTTCTGTATACTAAATTGTGACCTTATAATACGTAAGACAATAAGTTTCTGAATAAATAGATTCATTGAGAATAATAACAGCTTTACAGGTAATTTTTGGTCAAATAAGACCTATTGTTCAACACGGTATATGCAATTGCATGCAGTGTGTGAACCAAATCAACCCCTTACAACGTTTACACATGTAGACTATTTCTCTAGTTCCACAGCTCCCTGTTATATGCGTTGCGAGTTTTTCATACCTTTGACTCCTGTAAAACCAAAAGACATGCACAAATCCCAAATCTATCAGCTTCAAACTGCTGGGTTGTCTCGAGGTATTTTTGTGCAAAGTCTCATCTAGATTGGTCGAAATATGGAGGAATTCTGAGAGATGCATTGACCCCTTTAAAATGACCAGAAAGGCATAAGTCCCACATATGTACGATTTAAGTCAGTTGATGTTGTCCTACGGTATCGTTGTGCCAAGTCTAATTCAGATTGATGGAAAAATAAGGAAACTGCAGGCCAAAATATGGGTTTTTGGTATTGTTTTGACCTTTGTCCTCTTGAAGTCAAAATGGAAGCCTAAATCAAAACGCGTTTCAGCAGTTAGGCTAAGGTTGATATGCTGTAGTTCTTCACAGGATCAACCGAAAAATAATGAAATGGCCCACTATTGTAACTGTTGGAAAGAGGAACAAGAAAAAACGTAGGAAATGCAGTATGTCTCCCTCCCTTTGTTGAGACAGACGTAATAAAGTGAAGAGGGTTGTTAAACTGATTGTTTTATAAAGCAAAAGAAAACAACACAAAAAGTGTGTGCTCCCAAGGGAGATTGCACACAGAAAAAATGGCCTTTATAAGAAAGAAAAATAAAACAACAATGCGTTGTATTGTATTACTGAAGATCTACAGAGCGTCAGGTATAGGAATAGAAATTATGAAGTTATCTGCAAACACATAAAAGCTGTTATAGAAAAACAAAAGGGTGGAAGGGGACACTTTCTTGTTGTAATTCTAAAAATTAGGGAATTCACGTATTTACACCATTTAAATACTTTTATTTTGGAATGTTAGAATTGGAACTTGTAAACCGAACAGCAGTATACATAGGATTAACAGCCAGATCAGAGACTCCTTAAGTTTAAATATATCCATCCCTAATTGTCGACAGATTGTCAGTGGAATGGTGTTTTCTTGATGTGGCTTAGCGATAAGTTTGGGGGCTTATAACACTAAATTGGAGTTCGACACCTGTAGTGGGCAAAGCACCGAGATTCCATTGGACAGCTTTGTGCTTTACAACAAACAGTGAGATAGTAGCCAGCCAGTAACACAAAGGCTTTAAACAGCTCTTTGAAGCAGCTAATGGGATTTAATTGTCATTACTGTAACGCACATGCAGCACATTACATCATTACTGTAACGCACATGCAGCACATTACATCATTACTGTAACGCACATGCAGCACATTACATCATTACTGTAACGCACATGCAGCACATTACATCATTACTGTAACGCACATGCAGCACATTACATCATTACTGTAACGCACACGCAGCACATTACATCATTACTGTAACGCACATGCAGCACATTACATCATTACTGTAACGCACATGCAGCACATTACATCATTACTGTAACGTACAC
>NW_013673383.1:29080-35912 GCF_000517525.1 Limulus polyphemus
GTTTGAATCTCTGTCACACCAAAAATGCTCGCCCTTTCAGCCGTGGAGGCGTTATAATGTGACGGTCAATCTCTCTATTCGTTGGTAAAAAAGTAGCCCAAGAGTTGGCGGTGGGTGGTGATGTCTAGCTGCCTTCCGTCTAGTCTTACACTGTTAAATTAGGGACGGCTTGTGCAGATAGCCCTCGTGTATCTTTGCGTGAAATTCAAAATACAAACAAACAAACAAAACCAAACCCCTTAAACATAATTTTTCAGGATAAATAGAAAAAAATTATGACAATTCTGAAGAAAGAAGTAGCATTATCTGAGATGATGTTGGCTTTCGTCTGGTATCTAAATTCAAACTTAGGGATGAATATGCGAAGATAGCCCTTTGTATAGCTTTGCTCGAAAATTCTTTAAAAGAATAATAACAAACCAATGGTATTATGAAAACACAAACAACAAGTGAAATCTAAAATGCTGCAATGTTGCCTTTCATTTTTTTCGGATTTACACAAAAGCGATATATTCTTTAAAACCATCGCTAAGCCTTATTTTCTAGATTTACACAGTCATAACAAACAATAAGGCGCGGATATACCCCAAATACCTTAAACTAACAAAATAACACCTCTTTGCTGGTGATATGTTTTACATATGAGAAACACATTTTACATTGTTACATTTTTTCAACCATCTGAAATCAATGTACGTCGCGTCCAGCAACTTTTGATCTCTGCTAAATCCATTTTTCATTTACTCGTTTGACTAACTAACCAAGCATTCTGTTGGTATGGGAACTGGTAGCTCTGGCACGTTTAGTGTTCTTTGTTTAACCACACTTAGTGTTTCCTTGTGCAGAAATATTAAGTTAAGATTGAAGTTTATCAGCAATTTAATAATTTTAATCACGATATCATAGATTATCTATTATAATAGTAAAAAGGCGTGTCTGGGGGTGACCGCCATAGCTCCAAGAACAAAGAACCCAGAAACTGTGATTTCTATTATAAATTTTTTTGTAATTTCTACTTCTAAATTTCAGGTGTCTAGGTTTTTCCCAATGGAGCTAAGGCAGTCACATTTCTTTTCTATGTGGTTTTTTGCTAGCTTCCCTTGTTAAAAAGATAAGCACGCGCTTGCGCGCACGCACGTGAATTACTAATAATACTTAGGTGCACACCCTCAGGGTCTACTTATTATGGGAGGTGTGCGTGCGTATCTGTGTATGTGTGACAGCCATAGCTCTAAGAGGAAAGAATCTATAAACCTGAAATTTTGCACCTATACTAAGTGGACCCTAAGGGTTTCCACCTGGGTATTATTTCTTATCTATGTACATGCACGTGCACATCTTTTTTATGCGAAAAAACATATAGAAAATAAATGTGCGCGTACGTGCGCATATGCGTATCTTTTTAATGAGGCAAGCTAGCGAAAAACACATAGAAAAGAAGTGTATCCTTATATTACAAATAGAAATCACAGACAAACAAACAGACACGCATGTGTGTGTGCACGCGCGCGGGCGCACGTGCGTGTCTGTGTATGTTTAACCACCATAGCTCCAAGAGGAAAGAACCTAGAAATCTGAAAATTTGCACCCATACTAAGTGGACCCTTAGGATCTGTATCTGGGTATTATCAATTATCTTATCCATGTGCACGCATGCATGTGCATTTTTTAAAGAAGCAAGCTAGCGAAAAACCACATAGAAAAAAGTAGTTCCTTATATTAGAAATATAAATTACATACATACAGACAGATATTCACGTGCGCTCGTGCGTGCGCGTGCACACTTGCGTGTCTGTGTGACCACCATAGCTTTAAGAGGAAAGAACCTAGAAACCTGAAATTTTGCACTCACACTAAGTGGACCCTGAGGGTGTGCACTTGGGTATTACTTATTTTATCCACATGCGTGCGTGCATCCGCATCTTTTAAATGAGGCAAGGTAGCAAAAAACCATATAGAAAAGAAGTGGTTCCTTATACTACAAATATAAATCACAGACAGACACTGCAAAATCGCAGCTACAATACAAACATAGTTGTTGTTTTTTCTCTCTTTCTTGAGTTTACATTTAATTAAATTTCATCTAAGGTTTGGATATGCTGCATAAGATTCGTGCTATCCTTTCGTTTGATGTATTTTCTTTTTAATTTTTAATATGTACACATATACAGACATTTAAATAATATAGTGCAAATCCCAGCACTTAGCTGCGAGTTTGGTTTATAATGTGTGGTGATCTGTTTGTTATCAGCATCTACACAACTCAAAGGTATACGTGTGCATAAGCACGGCTATAGAACGTGAAAGACATTAAAATGACTAAATTCGCCTTGAGAATGAAGTAATACACTGGAGAAGAGAATTAAAGTAATGTGATCATTTGTTTTTTACGCCGCAGATACAAGGATGTCAAACTTTTAAAGTCATCCAAACTATTTCTTCTTTAGCCAGTGAAGAAAAACAAACGTCAGTAGCAAAGTGTTTTGATCCTCCACGAAGTGGTCTAAAGAAAGTTGAAAAAAAACAAAACACTTATCGTGTGTGTTTGTGTTTCTTCTTATAGTAAAGCCACATCGGGCTATCTGCCGTGTCCACCGAGAGAATCGAACCCTTGATTTTAGTGTTGTTAATCCGTTGAATTACCACTGTCCCAGTGGGGGACATCACTTATCGACTAATATTACTTGAATGTAATCATGTCATATCAACATGTAATCCTCTTAGTATTACAACAACAGAGAAGGGTTATATTTCATATCCACAAGGAAAAAATTTCAACTTGTTAGGTTTTATCTGAAAAAAGGTAGTTTTTTAGATCTTTTCTCTTTTTTTTTTCTGTGAGCGAATTTCGGGTAAATGTTACATACATTCTTATGTACGTCATTTAATGTACCAGTGTTGTTAAAAGCAAAATTAATCAGCCATGTTCGCCTACCGATAGGAAGCTTAGCTGAATTATATCAGATTATCCGTTTGCAGCCCCCTGGGTATGTAGTAAGTAAACAAACATGACGTTAATCCTATTTGTTTAAGACCTTAATCCTGTTGGTTTATCGAAGAGGAACCTCAAGAAGTTTTCCGTAAGAGTTGGCTTATGTTTCAATAAGACGGACTTATTATGTGGAATTGTTCTTATTGCTTATTTGTTTGCCTCTGAAAATATCCTTATTATGAAAAAATAGCCTTAATCTCTTAAAAAAATAACCGAAACACGAAGAATCGCAGAAGTGAGGTTAAAAAGAACGTTACGAGATTAGAGAGATTAAAGAAATACCACAAATAAACCGAACACTTAAGAGATGTTAAAACTTAATAACTGACTTGAAAAGACACCGGTGTGTGTGTGTGTGAGAGAGAGTAAATAGTTGGTGACTTAATAACTTTTAGTGTGTCCTTTAACCTTTGATCAGTATGACGCCCCCCAGTAGCACAGCGGTATGTCTGTGGACTTACAATGCTAGAATCCGGGTTTCGATACCCGTGGTAGGCAGAGCACAGATAGCCCATTGTGTAGCTTTGTGTTTAACTTCAAAAACAAACAATTGACCAGTATGAGACCTAGAAATTATAATTCTAAAGTTATGGTGTTAAAAATATGTTTAATAAATTTATTGTTTGGAAGATCATTTTGTGGGAATGATATAATAGCATTAGCGTTATGAATTTTTAGTTTGTATAATCCTCAATTGAGTGTAAAATGAACTGCGTCAACACAGACATCATCCACTCGGCCATGAAACGACGTTGCAGTTTTTTGATGCTTCTTTTCAAGACCTATGTAGCGCAATATCCCGTTGGGTAGAGTATATATTATCAGTATAAAAGCCTCTCCTTCGTTGACTATGTTTGGCTAGGCAGCCAGTCTGTACAGAAGTATATTCGAATGTATATGTAAAACTCTATTAATTAAACGATGATTGCCTGTAACGAAACGAGGAAATTTCGTCTATTCGGAATATTATAATGCTATTATAAACATACCCAACCGAACTAACAGCAGCATCGTTGTTTACAATACGCTGGCCTCGAGCTGAACTGTGTATTATGATATAATTCGATAACATGTTTACCTGTATTTAAAGTAAGTAGTAATTTTTCTTTAAATATAAAGTACGACTCTTTAATTTTTTACACGTTTTAAATGCGTAAACTTAGACTTACTTTAAGAATTCAATTATTTTAATAGTTTTTGTGACAGCATGGTTTACATATGAAAAAAACAACTAAAAACTAGGCTTATTGCTTATATCATGATATTATTATAAGACATGGCATGTAGGCAAGTTGCATCAATTTATCTTAGGGTATAGAGCGACATAACCGGTGAATCATGTCATTTAGTAGTAATATAAATACGGAGACGTATTGTGAGATATACAGAATATGTGTGTCGGTCGGTTTCGGGGTTTAGGTCTTTATAGACCTGGGAGGTTCAGGTACAATCTTGATCTCTTCCTCCCTCCTTTACCGTATGTTAAAATTTGCTGTAAAATGCTATCTAAAAATTCGCATAAATAGGGCTAGAAGATCTATTATTTAACATTGTTTGTACTTCCCTTATCAGGGCTAATGTAATACATAGAATTTTGTGTTTCTGTCACCAGTCCGCTTCCCTTTGTCGATGTAAAAAATAACTTCACAAACATTTCATTGGTAATTTTAACACTTTTCATAACTAACATATCAAGACTGCATTTTACATAAAAACCCTTTAAGTACACAGTCAATACTTTAATCCAGTTAATACTGTAAGTTCTGGTATTGGGTGATTTATTTTAAGTTTTATTTAAGTAAGGAATTAATGATTTTTCTTATAATATGAATAATTATTAGTGTATAATATTATTATTAGGGTATTAGTGTAAAGTGTTTCTTGGTTATTTGTAACAATAATGTGACGTCATCTGTTTGTTTTAGTGGATTGTGGTATTCTTGAATAAAATCTGTAAAAGTGTTTAAAACTGCTTCTAAAACAGGACTGTTTATTGAGTGTGGCTGTTGGTTATTTGTTTCATTTACTCTTAGTTGTTGTTCCATATTTTCTTTTCCCATTTTCCCGTGTTTATTTTATTTACATTTTATTTGGTGAGTGTACGGCGTCACCATAGGTGTATACTTGAGTGGTTATTGTTGGTGTTGGTAATAATGTTGTTTTCTTGGTTGTCTTTTGTGTTTGATTTGTTTCACGAATTAGTGTGTGTGTGTTGGTGCGGGTTGAATATTGTGATTTATATTACAATACTGATGTTCTTGTATTTAGGGAAACCTTTGTAGTTTGTTGTGTGTTTTTTGTTGGCAATTACAACATACGGGTGTTTCCTTTTCCTTTTGACATTCATTAATATGATGGTTTCTCCCACAGTCCCTGGAGAGATTTACCTAATGTTGTGACTTATTTAAACACCTAAATCTCTCCCTGTATCCTGGGAGAGATTTACTACTAATGCGGATGTTTTAACATCTTCAACTCGAAATATCTGATATCAGACTATAATATCATTTGATATCATACCCTGTATGTCCTGAGTTTCATTTGTGTGGACTTTTATTATGTTTCTTTGTGTTCTTGCAGATACGGTTTGGTTTGTTTGAATTTCGTGCAAAGCTACACGATGGCTATCTGCGCTAGCCGTCCCTAATTTAGCAGTGATAGACTAGAGGGAAGGCAACTAGTCAACATTACCCACCGCCAACTTTTGGCCTACTCTTTTACCAACGAATAGTGAGATTGACCGTCACTTTATAACGCCCCCACGACTGAAAGGGCGAGCGTGTTTGGTGACGGAGATTCGAACCGCGACCTTCAAGTTGCGAGTCGAGTGCCTTAACCACCAGGCTACGTGCCAGGCCCTAGGAATAAACGGACAAGCCACAGACCTAATGTCCAGGCACAGCCATCTCTAATTTTAATTACTGACCAGAGCGGAGGAGAGCAACCAGTCAACAACATCTACTGCATACACTGCTACTCTGTCACTTCTATCACGCGTGTACAGCTAAAAGTGCGGAACATTGCGGTGGCATATTCATATGCGGCTGAATTAGAGAGAAGGAGGGAACACCAACTCCCTCTAGGTCAACGCCTAGTGGGGAAAGTCTAACACATATGTGTTTTGCCATTTATATGTTAAAATTTACTCCATTTGAAATCTAAAAATCCTACATTTTCTAAGGGTTATGGATTTTGATCTCCACAGAATTACCATGTTCGATCAGGTGTCACATGCGCTTTAGTTCCCCCAGGTACCTTTCATTTCTGCGGACTTATACTGCTAGAAACCGGGTTTCGATACACGTGGTGGGCAGTCATCAGACAGGAGATAAACTACAGTTAGAAATAACTTTTGAAATCAAGCAAGAACAAAGTTGTATTTAAAAGTAACAGTTGTTAAATAAAGAATATAGACCCGCTAATAATAGCACAAATAAAGGATATAATTTTACTTTTTCAGCTAGTTTTTAAGGCTTAACTTCAAAGAATTACGAGTATCAAACAAAACCATTCTGCAACTTAATATGCATAATCCAATCACAAAATGTTAAACTTATGATGAGCAGTTTCAAACGAAAGGCAATCAACGATTGTAAAAACAACAACTTTATATGAGGGCTAAAGAAGAGTAATTGAAAAGAAAAAAAACATGCTTTGACCTTCACGTATTAATTTGAGGGGCTTATAGTTTTCGTTTTAGTTAGGCTTTTTTTATTATTTTAATAAAGTAATAATTAATTTGTATTATCGTTCTTAACAGTCTGTTCTACCTTAATCCCAATAATATTAGGTCGTCAAGAAATTAATGTCGCTTTTCTTTTTAGTACGAAAAAACCCGAA
>NW_013673383.1:36912-37655 GCF_000517525.1 Limulus polyphemus
GTTTAACTATTATTCGAGACATTAATTTCTTGACGACCTAATATTAGTAATCTCTAAATATAAGGCAATCAGTTAATGCCTGATATCTTAGCGGTAACCTGGCATGGTCTGGTTAGGGTTCTCGACTCAAATTCTGCAAGTCGCGAGATCGAAACCCTTCACCGAACCTGTTCATCCTTCCAGCCGCGGGAAGATTATAATATGGCGGTGAATCCCAATGTTCGTTGGTAAAGAGTAGCTCAAGAGTTGGCGATGGGAACTGTTGTTTATTTGCCCTCCTTTTAGCCTATCTGTTTGTTGTTAATCGCAAAGCTGCACCATGGGCTCTCTGTGCTTTGCCCATCACGAGTATCAAAAACCAGTTTCTAGTTGTATGAACCCTCAGACTTACCGTTGAGCCACTGGGGGGCTTAATCTGTAAGACAGCTCTTGAGTAGCTTTACGCGAAATTCAAGAGACAAACAAATCTTGCAGGTAATATTTAGATTTTGTTAATAATAAACTTAAAAATATAATTTATGAAAGTCAAAATAAATTTGAAAACAAAAATCTATGAAAGTCAAAATAATAAGTTAGAAAACTCTCACTGTAAAACTAAACTATTTAAAATTAAATTCTTTATTAACAGCGATGTTTTCATTAGTTATTAAACAATCCAGATAAAATATATTATTCATTGGTATTAGGTTTAAAATGTATTCTGTCTAGCCATTAATTTTTGTAATGCTTTGAGTGAGGATCAT
>NW_013673384.1:0-6118 GCF_000517525.1 Limulus polyphemus
TATATATATACATATATGTTACAGATTTCTTTTCTTTCTCACTAGAGGTAAAATTAAAAAGAGGATTGACGTAGAGGTCTAATGCTTTTTTTGATTGGCCGTAACCTTTGCTGTAGACTCTGCAGTTTCGTTTATTCGGATTTAAATCGGATTTAATTATACTTAGAAGAAGCTTCATGCATTGTTGATTTAGATACTTGCGTTTACCACATAAAGACGTTCTAGTAAATGAGAATCCTCGACAGTAATGTTACTTTTAAGCTTTTTATAAAAATCAGTTCTTTTCGCGAACTCAGAACGTCAAAGACCAGTGGGATATTGTCGGGGTTTCAAATTTTCTATCTTTCAAGAATGTCGAAAACAAACGTTCAACAGATATTTTTATGTGATATTATATATGTAAAATTAAAGATGATAGCTGAATCTTGTAATAGCGGAAACTGTATATCAAGTTAAAGCTGTCGTTAAGTGGAAGTCCTGCAAAACAATGGTGATTGTCATAATTGAATAAAATAAGATAATTAAGTAAATAAAGTGCCCACTTTTAAATACGTTAATTTATAGTAGTTACTCAAAAATTAAATTTAGTAAAATTTCCATGCATGCGTTAGCTCAGAGTCTCCAGTAATGTACGAATAACCTTTTGTACGTAATGTCAAGGCAACGACACCAACAGAGAAACGACAGCATATGTCCAAGAATATTTGTTAGTGTTAACACTTTTAATCATAATCTAAGGATATGTCTTTTACGCTATATATTTGGCAATCATGTTAATTATATTTTCTATTTCATGCCTTAATACGAGCAGACGCCAGTTGAAAGCTTTTCTCTCCCACTGGTGTCGCTACACATAAATAGTGGCAGTAACAAATTGTGAATTTTTTCTCAGACATGTATTATTTTTCTGATAAAGTGGGGTTTTATTTAATGCAGAACCAGTTAATTCATTGGATCTTTATTATGAAGATATTAAAGTCCAGAAAATGAGAAATTCACTATGTTACTGTAGTACTTCTCTTACGGATAAACTCTTACTAAGTCATTATTTATCTAGAATAGGTTAGTTGTAACACTTAGGTGTATCACCTAAATGTTGTTACTGTAGTACTTCTCTTACGGATAAACTCTTACTAGGTCATTATTTATCTAGAATAGGTTAGTTGTAACACTTAGGTGTATCACCTAAATGTTGTTACTGTAGTACTTCTCTTACGGATAAACTCTTACTAAGTCATTATTTATCTAGAATAGGTCAGTTGTAACACTTAGGTGTATCACCTAAATGTGCCCCAAGTGGTTTAGCATCAAGCTGAAGGGCTTAAAGCGATACCATTTCGAGATTAAACCATTCGGAGGGTGGAGATATCGCAAGAAAACAAACAATATATATATAAACCTAAAAATAGCGAAGTACAAACAATCTTTATTGACTATTGTTGAACAAGAAACAATTCGAATAGAAGGGAATACAAATTAGTATTTGTCCGCTATATCCGCTGCCGTAGTACAAAATAAAATATAATACTGTTTCTATTCAGATGGTAGTATTGAAATGTTAGATCAAGACAATAGTTTTTTGTTTTTTTAGTTTTTTTCACTCAGTATTACCCTGTCATGATCTTGTGATCAGTGCATTTCACTAACAATCTGCAGGTCGTTGTTTCAAATCCCGTAGCCGAACATGCTCGCCCTTTCAGCCCAGGGAGCGTTATGAGGGAAGGTCAATCCTACTATTCGTTGGTAAAGTGTAGTCCAAGATTTTTGAAGTTTGAAATACGTTAAATCTGATATGCTCTCCAGGAATTGAGATTTGTGTTGTTGTTTTTTTTCTTACTCATAGCATGTAATTCACTCATCTCGCAAAGACCTCATCCCCCATGCAAATCTTCGAACGTTCCGATTAACCGAGGGTTGGTTAGTTAGTTTTTGAATAATTTAATTCATAATTTTTTATGAAAAAAAAAAACTTTGTGCTGATCCAAACTTATTAAAGTGACTTTATAAAGTGCACAGAAAACGAAATGATTTCATTGACAAACGTGCATTTTTACGAGTGTGCGAAAATATGTTTTATGACTTTTATGAACGTGTTATCTTTCAAATCCATCCCTCCATTTTGTTTATAACATTTTCACACTATATTATATCCTTTGTTTACGGTTCTTAAAATAACCAGTTAATTCAGTGTTAACTATATTTTTCAGTGTAATATATATTTTTATTTACAAATTCTTTCTGGTATTAAAACAGAAAAAAATGTTTTTAGGTGGTAGTGTTAATAAGAGCTTCTTATAAAATGTAAATTAACTAGATTGGTTTTTCATTACCGAATCCGATATTATTTAATAGAGTAACTAGAAACGTTTAACGTCATAAATAAATTCACAAGAAAACCAGCGCCCGGCATGGCCAGCTGGCTAGAGAGCTCGACTCGCAATCTGCGGGTCGCGGGTTCGAATCCCCGTCCCACCAAACACGCTCGCCCTTGCAGCCGTGGGGGCGTTATAATGTGACGATCAATCCCATTATTCGTTGGTTTTTTTGGCTAAAAATAATTTACCTTGCATATAACCACAAAATATACGCTTTTTATTGTGTCCATATTTTTTGTTATCGAATTGTATAACACCCAAATAGAATTGTATAACACCCAAATAGAATTTTATAACACCCAAATAGAATCGTATAACACCCAAATAGAATCGTATAACACCCAAATAGAATTGTATAACACCCAAATAGAATCGTATAACACCCAAATAGAATTGTATAACACCCAAACAAGTAAGTAATTACTTTCGATGAAATTACCCAACTGATTAATTGTTATAGGTTTTGGTTTTCTTGTTTGTTTTTTGAATTTCGCGCAAAGCTACACGAGGGCTATCTGTGCTAGCCGTCCCTAATTTAGCAGTGTAAGACAGGGAGGGAAGGTAGCTTGTCATCACCACCCACCGCCAACTCTTGGGCTACTATTTTTGTATTTTAATTATTAACAACCGAGAATGTATCGTTCAAATTCCCGAGTTTGGGGCGATGAGTGCTCTATAAGAGTGACAGTCAAACGCCATTATTTAGTCAAATAAGAGTAGCCCAAAAGTTGGATGTGTGTATTATTTGGTAACCGTATCCCTCTATTCTATTAGGAATGGCTACGAGTTGGTTGTTTTTTCGTAGCCTTTCACGATAATTCTAAACAAACAGATAACTAAGACAGATGTGTTTTTTTTCCTAATTTATTATTTATAGTATCTGTTATTATATAAATGTTTGAGATGCAGATTTTATACTAAACAGTACATTTATTTCTGAAACTTAAATTGGTATAATTGTAATTTATCTGTTTCATTGGTGATTAGAATATTTGTATGTTTTCTGAACCTTGAATTTCTTCCCTTAAATATTTTGGATACTCTACAGAGTCATTGTTGATATCTTTACAAATAGCATCAGTAATTGTTTAACATAATAGCTGGTTTTCTTAGAAGACCGATGCATATACGCTAAATATAAGTCTGTAAGAAAACAGGACGTATTATTTGCGAATATTTATATTAATGTGAGGTCAAGTTATCAAACGTTTATGGTTCCGCCATCTGGTGTCAATTTAAGATAAATATGGCAAAGGAATGAGTTATTGATTAGTTGAATTTGTTATTTTGAAAACTGCATTAAGTATAGAGCTCAAATACACAATTAAGTTATAATGCAACTAAAAAAATATTGAAAAAATCTTATCTCAAAATACTTTAATAGAACTTAAGCATCAATACTTCCGTCCCATTTTCAGAATATCAGAAATGTCAGGACATTTTCAATAAAATATGGTGCATAGTTCTTTTTAATACAACTTGTACCTGGTGAATCTGAAGATTCTATTTATCAAAAGAAATAATGGATTTTTAAATATTTACAATATCTAATTATAGTTTAAGGTTACACTTGTATCTTAAATGATCTGAAGTTACAGCGTTTTCTGTACATATTACCTTATTTTAAGGTCAGATAAACAAAACAAAAATGGTCTTCCAGAAACGACCGAGAAAAGTTAGATATGACTAAAATATTCTAAAATAAGTTTAGATCATCACATACTTTGATTAAGTAAGATGTTGGTAACCTGCCTTGTATTTGGTAGTCATTTGGTCAAGTGCTTAATTTTATTCTTCATTTCGTTTTATTTGAATTTCTGGATACTTAGAATGTCATAAGAGTCGTGGATCATCTTTCTATGTTAAGTATATCAAGTTATAACATTATGTGTTACGTTTCGCGGCCATATTCGTTTTATCAAGTTTCGGTAAAAAATATTCAAGAGAAAAAAAATTACTTCGATTAATACTTTAAGGTTCGTTGCCCTCCTCCTTTCAGATGTGAATCAATATAATATTCCATATTATTTTCGATTAAGTTACCAGAACATAAACTTATGATAATCAGTCTACATCCAACAGTTAGCCTCAAGAGATTAAATTCACATCTTACAGAACTTGGAAGCATAAACAGTTATACAGGATAACTCTTAAAAGCCATCGTTTGGGATTATTTTATGTTACTTTTTCTGCCAAAAACCTATATAAACTCATAGGGATTAAGGTTTATCTACCCTCATGAATATTTATCTGTGATCGACCTGACTTTTAATGTCTTCTTATTTAGTATTCATACACTCCACTGCGTAACTTTCAAGCATCAGAAGTGGCAGTGTAAACCTTCTGCATTTGCATCTCTGAGATGAGGACCTAGTGGTTCATCCACAACTAATGAGTTGTAGAAAAGATGCAGACAGATTTGGTAAGGATAGTAGAAGTGGCTTCATCTGAGTTCTTCTTCTCCCTCCTGTAAAAAAAAGCTTCGGAGCTTGCAGACAAACAAAGGTTTGATATTGAGCTCTTTTGATATATTATTGTAGAGCATCTCTTGTTGGTGTAATAAGTACAGGTCACATGACTCCTTTGAATACGATAACTCTCCATTTATCTGCATTGGCAACCTCAGGAGCTTTGTGAGCTTCAAATAAACAGGCCTTGACCTTTTTGTGTTATTGTTTGACCCGTAAGATGTTCTGGTCTAAGCCTTGTTGAATACTAGTGGAGACAATTACTTTACTTTTCTTAGGTCTTGATTCGTCTACTCTTGAATGCTGTTACACTGAATCATTACTCTGCTACTCTACTTAGGTCTTGATTCAACTATTCAGGAATGATGTTACACTGCGCTGAATACTTTACTACTCTACTTGAGTCTTGAGTCAACTACTCTTGAATGTTGGTACCCTGTACTGGCTGTTCTACTACTTTGCATGGATCTTGATCCATCTACTTTTGAATGTTATTACTAGATGCTAAATATTTTATTACTCTTCCTGGGCCTTGGGTCGACTGCTGTTAAATATTATTACACTGAGCTGAGTATTCTACTACTTCACTTGGGTTTTGAGTCATCTACTCTCAATGTTGCTACATTGGGATGATTACTAGACTATTTGGGTCCTCATAAAACTACTGCTGAATGTTATTACACTGTGCTGAATATTTTGTTACTCCACATTGGTCTTGGGTACATTACTGTTCAATTTACTCATGCATACAGCATGTAACGTAAAATATGCGTTACGTATACATATATTAAGAAATAACCTTAACCCTTGGAAGATGCCCTAAAATGTTATTGAGAAACAATATTTACCCTTGTAAGATGAATTCAAAACTTACCTCTACATGTTTCTATTTCTCTTGGATCAAACTTATAGAAGAAAGGTTATAATATCTTCCATTCTTATTGGCAGCCATATTGAAAATATTACTTTGTCCTTTAATAGATGTCCTTGAATGTTCAAACCTACACTTATATTTTGCTTCTGTTGAATTTTGGGATGCTTAATATATTAGAAAAGAGTTTTAGGTGGTCTTTCTATCTTTATTAGATCAGAAGTAATAGTGAGCTTTGTTAGGTTTAGCGACCATCTTTTTTGTCACTTTCTGGGTTCAAAACCGTAGCTTTAGCATCAGTTGTACATTTCAATAGAGTAACTTTAAAACATACTCTGATATAAAATCATAAATAATATTCAACGTTAAACTGGTACACACAATTAAAAACATTTTATTTAGGC
>NW_013673384.1:6916-16210 GCF_000517525.1 Limulus polyphemus
TTTATTACTATTTTTTTTAGAAAGAAAAAATGAATAAAGATGAAAGATTCACTTGAAAACCCAATTGTGTATCTAGATTAAAAGTTAATCACTGAGTACCGGTACAGATCCATTAAATATGTTATGATTTCCAAACAATTGAAACGAAAGTTCCAGGATGTTGTATCCTCGAATTGATACGGATGTGAAACTTATAAAGGTGCATGCTACATTTATTAGCAAATTATTCAGGAAAATTCTCCTCGAATTGATACGGGTGTGAAACTTATAAAGGTGCATGCTACATTTATTAGCAAATTATTCAGGAAAATTACTGGCGTGGTTTTTATTTTCACATGATACGTTTCCTAAATTTTCTAACGATGTTCTAAAAACTCTAAGATACTTTATCTTGAAAATAAAACAAGAATAACAATTAAGAACAAATTATTTCAAGTAATAGAATAAAATAAGACAAATAGAACATATATAATATTAAAACATGACAATCTGAAGAATGATAGCATTATTTAATGTTTCCATTGTAAAAACAAAAGACGTGTTGATATAGTAAGGTTAACTTATATTTCATCTGACGTTCTCCTACAAAGAAACCAAAACAGACTTGTCCAAAGTCGGTTTCGTACGTTAAACATTCCGTTTGAAACAGGAATCAAGCAGTGTAGTTTTTGTAGACTGCTCTATATAAAGAAAAGTTATGGGTGTTATTAATGCTACTAGTATGGTTTTAGTTTAAAACCATATATGGATTGAGTTTGTTCCACACAACATCCAGAAATATAAACAATCTCCTAAGTGACACCAAGGAAGCTACAGAAGTCATTAATAATTAACATAGATTTTTATATGGTTTAGTAGAGTTAAGGGTTCAAAACAAAGCTATTTCTACGTAAACGAAAATACGTCATATCATAGTTCGCAACTCTTACGTGTTTACTTATTTTCTTAACGTAAACCTTCGCCTACTGCAAGGATTGAACCCAGAATTGTAACACTTTAAGCCATTTAGCATACACCTGAAGCATTGTTTAATTGATATACATAGCTTTTCCACTAAGTGATTCTACATATATAACTCTGTAACAAGCTTTTATCTGTAAGATAACTAACGCAGTTATATGATAAATTTCACTTTGATAAGAGCATTAATATATTGAATATATAAGCAGTTGCTCTACCAACATACTGCGTTATTTAGAAAAACACAAATAAATATAATGAACCTTTATTTTCCAGTATTACATGAAAATAATTATTGTTTTTGAACAAATTTTGTCATCTTTTTTATAAAATTTTATATATGTTCAAATGTTATATTATCGCCATGTTTTATTTGTTGTGGAGATTATTTTGCATTGTTAGCTTATTAATGAATGAGAACTACCCTAAACATTTTAATCAGGCAATACCTCCACATATACTTCTAGGATTATGTCCGAAAACATCGATAACTGATGAATCATTATATTTTTATAACACGGTTATTTAGAGTGATATATTAAACTACATATAATATTTTCTGAGTTAATTAGCCATACAAGGAATACGATTTTATATTCTAAACCAAATACAAAGGTGAATTATAAAACATCATTTTATTTGTTACTCTAAGCTAATTGGTTGTTTGGACATGTTTTGGTGTATTGCCGCTGTATTGAATTATACCAACACATTATTTCTCGAAATAGTGTTACTGTAATACAAATTGAATACAAAATTGCTGTAATATATTTTCGGCCTTCCATATTAATCTTCGTTTTATATTAGTTATTCACGAACTAGAATGAATTTTGATATAAACACGTGTTTGTAAATTCACGTTATTCGTTTTGTTGACTTCACACTCTTAGCAACAAACTAATGTTGTCTTAGTAAAAAATGTATTATAATAAAATGTCTAAATTTTGAATAAATTCTATATAACACTCAGAGTAAACAAATATTTTTTATTGTAAAACTGATACATTTACATTCATCTTCAATTAATTACACCCCCAGAAAGTCGTCTAGTGTGGAAACGTGCAAGCGATTTATAGCTCAGAGATGGGCAGAGTTGTTTTGTTCAATTTCAGGCAGGGTCAAAAGTCAAAGGCGATTTTCTGGAACATAAAATAATTTGATAAGTACTTGTATTGTTAGTTGTAAAAACATAACTCTTTGTATTTCATAATTTTCCATTAATACCGAAGTGAAGTGTTATTCAGTTAGTAAGAGTAACATAAAATCTTATTAACTTAAGGAAACTTTCTATTCCTTTCAAACACAAAAACATAGATGTTACTGGCTATGTTGTTTCACTTACCATTTAGTGAAGTAAGGCTTTACCCAGACCAGCACCATAGTATCCGTTCAGTCCATAGGCGCCGCCGAGTCCGTAACCATGGCCTAAGGCGCCGCCGAGTCCGTAACCATGGCCTAAGGCACCTCCGAGTCCATAGCCGAGCCCAAGTCCATGGCCTAAACCTAAGGCGCCACCGAGTCCGTAACCGTAGCCTAAGGCACCGCCGTATCCAAGACCGACCCCAAGTCCATGGCCTAAACCAAAGGCACCGCCGTGGTTCACGTTGGAAATGGAGGAAGCAGCACGTCCAACAGGAACTCCGCGCAGGATGGCACCTTCACGAGCGGCAGCAGCTCCTTGGGCAGCGGCAACTACTCCTTGAGCAGCGGCAGCAGCACCAGTAGGGTCAGGACCAGCATAGCCTGCTGCATAAGCTGGGGCAGCAACAGCGGCAGGAGCGATGACACCTGCTCCGTACCCACTCAAATAACCAGCCTGAGAACAGGCCAAGAGGCCAAGAAAGACAGCGGCAAACTAAGGCAAGAAAAAGATAGATCGTGTCATTAATACGGATCTATATGTCACAAATATAAAGATTTTGTTTATTATACACACAATATATATATATCATTAACTTTAATCAATGATTAAACATTGTAATTAATTAAAACTAAACATATATATACTTCTAAATACGGAAGTATTCACGAAAATATTTTTGGTTATTCAGCTTTTTCTTATGTAATACGTATTAAATTATTTTGTGGAGAAACAAATACCAGCAATTAACTTGTTTTCATAACGATTTTTAAACCAGTCATGTTTCCAATTATTTACTGGCTTACGGCGTTTAAACCGTAACTTTTAGAATATGTATTCTGTTTCTATGTGTGTCTACATCCAATCGATATTCTTTGATGTCAAGAAAAGATACAGGAATCACTTTTTTTATTGATAGACAAAAGTTTTCTACTGCACTTCTAAATGTAAGGCACTTCTAAAGGTTAAAATGTGAGGCATTTTAAATAAATACCACAAAAAGGTTCAGTTAAAGTGTTTATCGAAAGAATTAATGAAATCAAGGTTGTGAGGGATTGTACTCTCCTGAAATACATATTTCACACATAGGGTCAAAATAGGGGTGTAATTTACTCCGAGATCCTACACTGTATTACTGGTTGTACGTTTCGAAGGAGTAATTTTTAAACGGATTATGATATACTTACAAACTATTAATGTCCAAAGAATGATTTCTCAGCTCGTAACCGTCGACGAAGAGACAAAAACAGAACCATTTTTATGTGTGTTGGTAATTCAATGTCTTGTGGGCCTTTCACACTTTGATTCTTTTTATATTGACTGTATGAACGTGTAAAACATCAGAAAAAAAAAGTCCTAGATTTTCTTTATAATTTTTATATGTGTTGGTAATTCAATGTCTTGTGGGCCTTTCACACTCTGATTCTCTTTATATTGACTTTATATGAACGTGTAAAACACCAGAAAAAAAAGTCCTAGATTTTCTTTATAATTTGAGTGGATCAAAAGTATTGTTTATTTGTTTGTTTTTGAATTTCGCGCAAAGCTACACGAGATCTATCTGCACTAGCTGTCCCTAATTTAGCAGTGTAAGACTAGAGGGAAGGCAGCTAGTCATCACCACCCACCGCCAACTCTTGGGCTACTCTTTTACCAACGAATAGTGGGATTGACCGTCACATTTTAACGCCTCCACGGCTGAAAGGGCGAGCATGTTTGGTGGGACGGGGATTCGAACCCGTGACCCTCAGATTGCGAGTCGAGCGCCCCAACCACCTGGCCATGCCGGGCCATGATCAAAGGTGTTTTGTTAGGTTTGGTGGCCAATTTCTGAAGCTAAGTCTCGGAACTGACCTTGATATACAGCAGTTTCAAAATCAGCTGGACCAAATAGTAGGAATCCCACCGTATTCTATATATACGCATAAATTCTTTAACAATCATTTTCCAGAGCTATTTTCCGGATATGGGATCAGATAATGAAAAAAGTTATTACGAAATAATAGGGAAGCTAACAGTTCCCAAATGTTTGTTTGTTTGTTTTTAATTATGCACAAAGCTACTCAAGGGCTATCTGTGCTCTGCCCACCACGGGTATCGAAACCCGGTTTCTAGCGTTGTAAGTCCGCAGACATACCGCTGTGCTACTGGGGGGCCCCAAATGTTTCCAAAACTTTAAGATTTCTTTGATATCTTAATTACTGACTTGTCACCCGTTTATAAATTGGAATTATAAGTTTTTCATTGCCAAGTTTTCTGAATCAATAATCTTCTGTAATATGATTGGCCCTTAACATTATATCAAACTATGCAATCTAGCAATAAAATTAGATTTAGAAAATTATGTTGTTGTTCGTTGTTGAGAAAAAGCTTTTAATGCTGTACTGTAGGTATATTTTGTCATATTAAATTGTTTTACAACCTATGAAACAGTGAAACCTTGAAAAAGACACCTTCCGAAATAGTGGATTCAAATGAATAATTGTATAGTTTGTTACTTCAAGATAAAATTTCAACACTTCACACTGGCTTAGAAACTTTGAAGCCAAAAATATAACCACTACTAAAATAACACTGTTATTTTTTAATTTGTATTATTTGTTACTTCTAGACAAGGGCCCCCCAGTGGTATAGCGGTATGTCTGCGGACTTACAACGCTAGAATCTGGGTTTCGATGGTGGGCAGAGCACAGATAGCCCAATGTGTAGCTTTGTGCGTAATTACAAACAAACAAACAAAATGTAGACAAGGTTTCAAAACTTCACGTTGGCTTCAAAGTTTGAAACCAAGAAGAAAAACATTAAAAAACTAACACTGTTATAAGTTTAAACTTAAACACAAAATGCTTAAATAAACTAAACTTGTCTATAGTTCTAGAATTACCAATGGGCACAGTTCTAATCTCTTTACTATATTTGTTACAAAACATTATAAAACTAACACTGTTATAAGTTTAAACTTAAACACAAAATGCTTAAATAAACTAAACTTGTCTATAGTTCTAGAATTACCAATGGGCACAGTTCTAATCTCTTTACTATATTTGTTACAAAACATTATAAAACTAACACTGTTATAAGTTTAAACTTAAACAGAAAATGCTTAAATAAACTAAACTTGTCTATAGTTCTAGTATTACCAATGGGCACAGTTCTGATCTCTTTACTATATTTGTTACAAAACATTATAAAACTAACACTGTTATAAGTTTAAACTTAAACAGAAAATGCTTAAATAAACTAAACTTGTCTATAGTTCTAGAATTACCAATGGGCACAGTTCTGATCTCTTTACTATATTTGTTACAAAACATTATAAAACTAACACTGTTATAAGTTTAAACTTAAACACAAAATGCTTAAATAAACTAAACTTGTCTATAGTTCTAGAATTACCAATGGGCACAGTTCTGATCTCTATATTGTTACAAAACATTATAAAACTAACACTGTTATAAGTTTAAACTTAAACACAAAATGCTTAAATAAACTAAACTTGTCTATAGTTCTAGAATTACCAATGGGCACAGTTCTGATCTCTTTACTATATTTGTTACAAAACATTATAAAACTAACACTGTTATAAGTTTAAACTTAAACAGAAAATGCTTAAATAAACTAAACTTGTCTATAGTTCTAGTATTACCAATGGGCACAGTTCTAATCTCTTTACTATATTTGTTACAAAATCTTTAACAACGTACGAGTTACATACAAATACTGTCAATATTGCAATGTTTGTTTATTTTAGAGCAGATTCACACTGGACTATCTGTTGTGCCCACCCACTAGAGGAATTTAACCTCGATTTCTGCGTTCATAATATTATCACGGCCCTGCATAGCCAGGTGGTTAGGGCGCGGGTTCGAATCCCTTTCACCCCAAACATGCTCGCCCTTTCAGCCTTGGGGGCGTTGTAATGTGACGGTCAATCCCACTATTCGTTGGTGGTGATGACTAGATGCCTTCCCTCTAGTGTTACACTGCTAAATTAGGGACGGTTAGCGCAGATAGCCCTCGAAATTCATGACAAACAAAGAAACATAATCTTATCACTGTCCCATCCGTGGACATCCCACTAATTACTACTGGTCAACATTACATGATTTATATTACATGGGAATGAGCAATTTCACCCTTGTTTGAGAGTAAGTGTTTTTACACAGAATGTTGTAGCAGGCCGAAACACACCATTACCAAAAATAATGCAATATGTGGACCCTACCGGTATAGTAAACGGATTATAAACAAGTTCTGTAACTTGAGAGTTGACTAAAGGTAGCCACAGCCTGTTTTTCTTCTGTTATTTTCACTCAATACCATTTACAATACATATAATTTGATATTCATCTTGGAATGAGGAAAACACAACAACAACAACACATACAACGTAAGCGTACTTACATTTATTGGTCTACAAACAGCAGAATTCTCTACTATTTCTTTTCTTTCTAACATTTAGTTTAAAATAATGTATATTAAACTAAAAAACTTAAATCTTATTATATTGCTGTCCTTGAGTTTGTTTACCTTCTATTAGCTGCTCCTTTAGTGGCTACGTGAGATATACATGATTAGAAATTTGGAATATTTCCTGTATTCATACTCAATGTAGACAAACGCCCAAAGAACGTGAAATGCCTATAAAAAAAGGAAAAAAAATACACCTGATTTGCATAAGCTACGCTCTAATATTTAATGTGTGTACTGTAAGTGTGACAGTTATGTAGATAATGATATCTAACTGAAGGCCAACAGTCGTGTTCACCTACTGGTTTGGATTGGTTAGCCTTGGACAGAGTACACAGACATGATTTTTTGACCTGAAAGACCATACACGTCTAGATGAAGGTGAGATATGAAATGACAACAGTTTTTTGTGTATTGAATATATGTATAAAAGACTTGAGTGAAACAGTCTACAGTACACTACTGGTTTATCTCCCAGAAGTCGTAACTGTAAAAATGCTGGTAAGTAAAACTCTCGCTTGTGATGAATTATAGTTTTAAATACTGGTGCGTTTAAAGTGAAAATGGAAAAGAGTTACCGTACTTTATCTTAATTTGTCTGTTGCAACTCGAAAATCAGAGGTGCCTAAAAACTACCATTTCGGATCTATCTTTTGTCTAATAAACATTTCGTTGGATACCAGAACTCGTGATTTGGAGTGGATGATCAGAGACAAAGATGTAGCTTTTAATGTGTTATGCTGTTTAAATTAGAGTTTAATGGAATATTTTCAAACGGATTTTTAATGTCGTGTATTAAAATACAGGGTTATTCAAAATCCTATTTTTACAGACGTTTGAAACATGCACTATTGACATTACGACACAATGTTATAACAGGGTCATCTCCACATCTTTTACGATACAAAGTATACATATGAAAGTTTGTGACTTTTGAATTATCCTGTACATTATTTTGATTCCTTTGTGTCCACTCATTGCCAGGCTGAATACTTTTTTGGTGATTTGTTTTACAAAGAATCTCTGGGTCAGCCAGACCACGTACGGTATTTCATCGCCAGGAGGCGCACACAGAGAATAGATATAATTAATTCAGACTCTTAAATTTATTCCCAAGTCTCTTATTGTTATAATAAATTTACCCTTCAGTCGCACAGTCTGCGGAATTACAACGCTAGAAACCAGGTTTCGATACCTAAATTTCTTCCTGAGATTCTATTATTGTAACCTTAATTGAACCTCTTAGTTTTCTTCCTCAGTTTCTTGTTAATGTTATCGTATTTAGATTGTTATTGCTACGTTATTATAAGTACGAATTTTGTATCATATCCTCAGATCTTCATAACATCAATGAAAGATTGGTATCAATCAAAGATTGGTATCTTATCTGTCTCTTGTATTTAACCTATTTGTGTTGCCCAGTGGTTAGTGTGCTGGACTGTGAATCTGGTGCAAGCTTGGTATCTTATCTGACTCTTGTATTTAACCTATTTGTGTTGCCCAGTGATTAGTGTGCTGGACTGTGAATCTGGTGCAAGCTTGGTATCTTATCTGACTCTTGTATTTAACCTTTTCGTGTTGCCCAGTGGTTAGTGTGCTGGACTGTGAATCTGGTGCAAGATTGGTATCTTATCTGTCTCTTGTATTTAACCTCTTTGTGTTGCCTAGTGATTAGTGTGCCGGACTGTGGATCTGGTGCAAGATTGGTATCTTATCTGACTCTTGTATTTAACCTATTTGTGTTGCCCAGTGATTAGTGTGCTGGACTGTGAATCTGGTGCAAGATTGGTATCTTATCTGACTCTTGTATTTAACCTATTTGTGTTGCCCAGTGATTAGTGTACCGGACTGTGAATCTGGTGCAAGCTTAGTATCTTATCTGACTCTTGTATTTAACCTATTTGTGTTGCCCAGTGGTTAGTGTGCTGGACTGTGAATCTGGTGCAAGATTGGTATCTTATCTGTCTCTTGTATTTAACCTATTTGTGTTGCTCAGTGATTAGTGTGCTGGACTGTGAATCTGGTGCAAGCTTGGTATCTTATCTGACTCTTGTATTTAACCTTTTTGTGTTGCCTAGTGATTAGTGTGCCGGACTGTGGATCTGACGGTCTAAGGATGGCGTCTCCTTGTTGAAAAAGAACATCATGATCCGCGCTCAGGGGTCGTGGGTGCGTGATAAGAGTTGTGATCAAAACCCACTATTCAGTTATTGTAGCCAAATCGTCTTCAGTGAACATTGGTAACTAGTTGACTTTCCTCAGGACTATCAGTTAAAGATTACGGATGGCTAACACAGATAGTCCTTGTGTAACTTTACACGATTATCCGAAACAAACAATTATTGAACCGTATTACTGGTTCTCAGGTTTCCCTTTCGAATGTGATAGCTAGCAAGCTCGTGCTTTATTTATACACTTTTCCACTCAGTAAAAATAAATTTAAAGTCTAAGACTTTTCACAAAACGTGTTTAAACTGTTATGCTTTAAATTACTATATAATTTC
>NW_013673384.1:17132-34445 GCF_000517525.1 Limulus polyphemus
ACTCAACAAGTGTCTTCAGAGCATCAATATCAATTCCAACATGTCGGCCCCTGCTACAGTTTTTAAGGCTAAAGTCACCTGAACGAAATTTTCTGAACCATCGTTGACACTTAGGAACGTTCAAAACATTTCCATAAACTTATTTGATATTATTTGTGGCTACAGAGGCGTTGTTTCCGTTCTTGTATTCAAACAGCATTACTTGTCGAATGTGTGTCTCGTTGTGTGCCATCACTATAAGGGATTCGAGTTTATTAAACTATATATAGACTACACTAACGTGACGTTTAGGCGGTTAGTTTAAGTATTATACGTGATGTGCGTTTTTTTGGGCGGTGGTTAATGAAAGTGTTCCAAAACGCGACATTAATTTCTTGACGAACTTATACTTTGAACAATTAGCATCGCTCTACCTTACATAATGCTGTGTTATTATCAAGCAGGCCTCTGCAAGGATATCTGTAGCTTACTAGGATGTTTTATTTAATTATTTTTTTGAAAGAAGCTCATATTCCTGAATTTTATATTTCCGGATGTTACATCGAAAAAAACTCAGCCCATACAAAATTTTAGTCTAAATTACAGGCTCAAGGTAAAAATTATAAAATATATCTTATCAAGACAACCTGCAGGACACACTGTGTGTTATTAACAGGAGAAATACACGAGATAAATTTGATTGAAATTCTTCCTACAATTAGGTGTTAAATTCGGTACGCTGATAGATCTTTACAACCTACAATTAGGTGTTAAATTCGGTAAACTGATAGATCTTTACAACCTACAATTAGGTGTTAAATTCGGTACACTGATAGATCGTTACAACCTACAATTAGGTGTTAAATTCGGTACACTGATAGATCTTTACAACCTACAATTAGGTGTTAAATTCGGTACAATGATAGATCGTTACAACCTACAATTAGGTGTTAAATTCGGTACAATGATAGATCTTTACAACCTACAATTAGGTGTCAAATTCGGTACACTGATAGATCTTTACAACCTACAATTAGGTGTCAAATTCGGTACACTGATAGATCTTTACAACCTACAATTAGGTGTTAAATTCGGTACACTGATAGAGCTTTACAACCTACAATTAGGTGTCTATATATAAGCCACGTGTGCATACTTACTGAACAAAAATCGCTAAATTTTAAACAAATTTTTTGCGCACTCCTACGCAAAAAGTCACGTGAGCTATCGGTTTGAAATTTTTACTACAGATTCAACTAAAAGTAAAGAATTTAGTCCGACGGCTGATTTACAGCAGTAAAACTATAGGGTGACAGCACGTGGAGATACATAAGTATTGTTAGGCCAAGCAAACTAGATTAGCAGTTTCTACTTCTAGGTTTCAAAAGAACCAAATGGGTGGATGGTTACTATTCATTATTCTTTTAAGCCAAAATTTACTAATTTCTATGAAATTCTTCTAATTAAGGTTGTTTCTGTTGTTTAACCCACCATCATGACTCAAGTTGAACATAAAACGCGGTCTGGCTAACTAATGAATGAATATTTGGTGTAAAATTCTTATCAATGCTCTAAGTGTGGCTACCATTTTGGCCGCCAATTTTGATATTATTCCTATCGCACGCTAAATCCTTTTTTGGCCGCACCTTTTTTTCACACGTAAGGTGTTTTTGACTGGATCACTATAGCGATACCTCAAGGTATAATTTAAACGCTCACTAGTGGCTCAGTGGCAAATCTGAAGAATTATAACTCTAAAAAAGGAGGTTCGATACCCCTAGATAGGCACAACATAGATAGCTCATTGTGTAACTTTACGCTTGACAACAAACAAACAAGTAAAGCATTGAAACGAAAACAAATACATAGTTTTTAGTGAGTATGTGAAATACCTTGTCCATTTTAGTCAAGTCGCAAACCATCAAAACAATTAGCTTAGTCCAGCCTGACCTTTATAGGTCGTCATTCTTCGATTACATCTATTAAGCTAACCAACATTCAACGCATTGTGTTCAAGTTCATCTGGTCCGGGAAAGCAGACAAATACCGATAATAAAAACATTTTATTATAGTAGACGCGATCTAAATTGGTAAATATCCCATCATACTGTAAGCGCTCGTGATTGCCTTTATACTTTTGGGCTACTGTTTCCAACTATTAACCCTTTGGTCTTAACAAAGAATCTACAAGATACGCGTTCTACGGTTATATTCATGTTAGGGCTTACTGACCTAACTCGAGTAATACTTTTAGCTTATGTTATGCTCGTTTCATTAATTTTTTGCTCAACGATCATTTTTCCGCCATTCATGCCCCCTCCACCAGTGGCTCAGCATTATTACTAAAGGCTTATAACGCTAAAAATGGGGTTTCGATACCCGTGGTGGAGAAAGATGGCCCTTTGTGCTTAACAAACAAACAAATCAGTCACTAACAGTCATGTTTTTATTTTATTTTATTTTTTTTTGTCTGAATGAATTCAAGTAACAATGCACAGAGTAAAGATTTATAGTAAACGTTAATTAATGTAGTTAAGCCATGAAATTATTAAGTGGTAATATGGCTGAAGAAAAAGGAAATAAGATCTAGCCTTTGTTGAGCTTTCGGTTTAAATATCTAAAACGAAGTTTTATTTGAAGTATAATATTCTTTACTACCTTGTTTTACCTTCAAGAATCACCTTACTCATCCAAATTCGTGTGCTGTTCAGTAACTGTGGTTTCTGTTGTTTTTTTTAACAGCAATTAATTTTACATATCACGTAAATATCTGGCCCACAATCAAATCTTCGAAACTACGATTCCTATTGGGTTGGTTCGTTCTTTTTCTTTTTGTTTGTCCCCCCAGTGGCACAGCCGTATGTCTGCGGACTTACAACGCTAGAAACCGAGTTTCGATACCCGTAGTGAGCAGAGCACAGATAGCCCATTGTGTAGCTTTGTGCTGAATTCCAAGCAAAATCGTTCTTTTTGAATAATTTAAGGCCAGGAAAATCATATTCAGACAGAATCCTTAGATTTTTATATAAAAACCTCTTTCAATCAAAATATTTCTGAAGCGACTCAACAAATAGCAAACAAAACAAAACAATTTCATTCCCAAAATTTGAATTTTTATGGATTTAAGAAGAAAAAGTCTTATAATTTTGATGAAGATATTATGTTTGAAATCCATCCCTAGTTTTTAATATTTCTTTACATTATATGATACACTCCGTTAGCAGCTCTTAAAATAACCACCTCATTCAGTGTCAAATATATTTTTAATCTAGTATTTTGTCAATTTATCAAATTTGTGATGGTGTCGCCATCTAGTGGTTAATTTAAATATATGTATATAGGAAAGTAACAGGTTATTGATAAGCTGATTTTTTTTTATTTTAGAAATTGCGTCTAACCACAGAGTTCAAGCACAGAAAAATCTATAAAATAATTAAAGACCGTAACGATAATCAGATTTTTACGGAAAATTCAATGAGAATATGTGTTCATCGAGTTATTTTAAATTTACCATAATTAAATGCATTGAACTGTAGTTTTTCTTGCAGTCAATTGCAGCATGAAAGAAATATTAACTTTTACTTCACTTTTAATTTTAATATACATACAAAAATACATATAATAAATAATATATGTAGAATTCCAAAAACCATATTAATTTAGTTACTTTTGTTGCTGTTTCATAACTACTATGGTGCTGTAATATCTGAAGATGTTAATATGTTGTTATTTATATTAATTTATAACGTGTCTCATGTAGGAAGATGTAACACATATTAACATAAACAGTAGATTACTTCAGGTATGATGTATTGTGAACGTGCAAAGATTTGATATATTCAATCTTTGAGCATACCTAAAGGTAGCTACTATACTCCTTACAGCTAACACTTACAAGTAATATATTACCACATGCTTTCTTAACACCGCTAACACTTACTAGTAATATATTACCACATGCTTTCTTAACACCGCTTACACTTACTAGTAATATATTACCACATGTTTTCTTAACACCGCTAATACTTACTAGTAATATATTACCACATGTTTTCTTAACACCGCTAATACTTACTAGTAATATATTACCACATGCTTTCTTAACACCGCTAACACTTACTAGTAATATATTACCACATGCTTTCTTAACACCGCTAACACTTACTAGTAATATATTACCACATGCTTTCTTAACACCGCTTACACTTACTAGTAATATATTACCACATGTTTTTTAACACCGCTAATACTTACTAGTAATATATTACCACATGCTTTCTTAACACCGCTAATACTTACTAGCTTGCTTTGCTTTATCTTTGTTGGTATTTTGGGTCAGGAAATAACCAGGGGCGGTCAGAAAAGTTAATCTCTCTTCATCCCGCTTGAGTGAAATGTAACGACCAGGTAGTATTTTCTGAAGAGAAAAACGATACTTTAATTTATATGGTGCAGATCGGAGACAGATAGTGCTGAGGAGTGTATTTTGGTAATCGGTAACCTAGCCTATAGTGCAGATCGGAGACAGATAGTGCTGAGGAGTGTATTTTGGTAATCGGTAACCCAGTCTGATGGTAATGTTTTGATGATTTTGTAATTGTTGCAAAAGCTGTTTTGGCATGTTACATGTTATCATCTTCCCGTACTCTAGAAATCCAATCCCGGTACGTATTTTAGTTTAGGTACGGTCAGAAATTATGGTTTCTCTTCGCCCTGCACGTGATAACGGAGTAGGGCTGTACATGTATTTTCGATTCAGTGAAGGGTGATTGGTTGTTACTCGTAAATATGCTGAGCGGGAAGAAGGTCCGAAAAGGTTAATGCAGTTTGTAGGATTATAAGCTCGCAGGGAATATATTACTGTTTCTTGTTATTAATCTGGAAACAAACGGCCACTTATGGGAAGCGTGGATTTATAAGTCATATGCCTTGAGAATTTGATGTGGGGGAAAACGGGTCGTGCTCAAGAGAAAGTATGATGTATACTTTATATATATTTTTAATATAGTGCCAGGTTGTCTCCCTTTGTAGGTTCCACGTATTTTCCTGAGGTAGTTTATTTTTTTTGTTTTTTAGCCGCGGCATAACGGCTCATAGAATGGCTCTGAGTTTTTTGGTTTTTTTTTCATGTACAAACTTTTAGCTCATAGCTCCGTCATCTCTTCACCGATTTGAAATCTAATTACAGTTTTGGACTCAGGAGGTCAAACCCTTTCGATTGAAGTATTTGCCAATCCCCAAGGGCTCATACATTAATTTACTCTAATCCTACCTGAAATATTTTCAATTTGAGGGTAATCTGATCCGGATTACTAATAAAATTGAATCGGGTATATGCGTGCCCCACGCTTGGTATTGCTGGCGCACAGAAATATAGCTAATAAAAAAAAGGGGGAAAAAAAAGAATTTCAAATGCCGCGGCTATTGAGGATTCTCTCTTGTTTTTATGGTTAACATTAGCGCTAAGTTATTGAAGTGTTTTGTCTATGTTGATTGAAGGTTATACCAAAGAATATTACAGAGTTTGAGAGGGTAATGTCTGAGTCGTGTAGCTTAAGTTTTACTTTGGGAAGTTGTTTTCTTTTACGTGTAAATTTTCCATTGAATACGATACCCATGTTTTATTGGCATTAAGTGCTTCTCTTCATTTGTCACACCAGGTGATGACGTAGTTTTAATTAATGATGCTTGTACTTTGGTCCAGGCGATTATTGGATCACGTGACGCACTCCAGATCCCCATGTCATCTGTGTTTTGAGAGGCGTGTGTAGATGGTTAGTTTAGGGAAAGGTGTGTTATTATAGAAAATGATGTAAAAATTGAACCTTGAGGAACTCCGACTTGTAAAATAAATAAATTCGGTATTGCATCATTGATCTGTACTTTTGCTGCACGATTGTGTAAGAAGCTTAATATTCATCCGATAAAAAATTGTGTGATGTTAATGCTGGACAGCTTAAAAATAATAAGCCTTCATGCCAAACTGAATCAAACTGAATCAAACTGGTATGGTGGCGTGACGTCAGAAGAGACTTCAGCCAATGAAACGTTAATAGAACAGCGCTACCTCTAGCATTTTGATAATGACTTAGCAAATTGCAGTTTGAAAATAAAAGTTAAAGAGGAAAAATCCCAGCTTTCTTATGCCTTTCGTTTTTACACGCACGCAAAAAAATAAAATAAAAATAAAAAATACTTCTACACGTTATGCCCCACTTTACAACTTAGTCACCTTACCCGGTAGTGACATACATTCTAGGTTAATAATATTGTTTCAATGAAAGACCACGCCCATCAGTTTTCTTCAGACAGTGTTGCAAAGACTACACTGCTTGATTCCAGTTCCAAATGGGACGTTAAACGTATGAAACAGACCTTAGACAAGTCTGGTTTTTGCCTCTTTGTTCTCGTATGGGATAAAATCAAAGGAAATACAATTTAATCTTTCGATATCAATATATTATTTGTTTTTACATCGCAAACGCCCAAGAATGCCACAGTTGTTTAGGTTGTCATGTTTGATATTATATGCCCTATTTATTTTATTTCATTCTATGCTTAAAATATATTTTTTTTAATTCTCTTGTTTTTAGCATACACAATTTTTTTTCCGGAGTTTTAATGTTTTGTTAGAAAATCTAAAAAACGTGTCAGTTGAAAATGAAATCCAATTTAGAAATTTTCGTGAATAACTGATTTATAAAAGTAAAATGTACCTTTATAACTTTCAGATCCATACCAGTTCTATTGGACAAGATCCGGGAAATTTATTTTGTTATTTTCAGTTGTTTGGAAATCGTAACATGTTTAACTGATGGTATACTGGCCGTAACTTTCGGTAGTTAAATCAATAGTCAGTGATCGAACGTTACCCAAATTATTAATCTAGATAGCAGTTGGTATCGCTTATTTAAACTATTGTACGAACTGTGGACTGCGGGCTGACGGTTCCTATATCAATTACTAATTACAAGTTTTAAAGTCCTGGTTGTAAGAGAACACTTTTAATCCAGATTTATCTCTTTGTTTACTCCCTAAATTAACTCATGTTGGTAGCCCTCTTGTGGTATCATTAAGTAACTGATAGGAAGAGTGGGTTGATAAAAGTAAAATATTTATACCCATCAACGTAACAAGAGTTTTGACGTGACCAGTTAGTGACTGAAGAGTATTATCTACTTCTACAGATTTATTTTATCACAACACAGTGGAGACTGTAGTATGGATTTTAAACACATTGCATGTGATTATCTAGAACACTGGACCCCGTAGGATCCGAATGGTCATCGGAACTCTGTTTCCTGGTCCGAGACATTTCTTTTTTAAAAGTTGTTTGATAAAAGTTTAGTACAGCAATTTTCTTGTGTTTAGTAATAAAATATGTAATACGTTAGCTATTGGTAAAGTTTCACTTCCCTCCAGAAGGCGCATTTCTTTGTTTGACCAACCAATATCTACTCCTAATGTCCAGTGAAACACACAATGGTCATTCAATGGACAAAACGGCTGAATCAGAGACTCTATCAATCAGGCATGGCCATCCTTAGTTTTAAATTGCGGACTAGAGGTAAATGACCAAATCCCGATGCCGAGAGAGATAGAGAGCGGGATTAACTGTCACTTTTATAACTCACCCACAGCTGAAAATGCGAAGCCTGTTTGGCAGCGCTGTATGTCAATCCCGAGATTTCAGGATCTCCAACCCGATTAGCTAACCATCAGATGGCGTAATGCCATTTCGTGAAATGAAAACGAAACTGCTCTCCGATATCTTAATTAAAACCAAATAGTGAAAAACGTTCTCCTACCTTGTGCTAGTATAACGTTGGAAAAATGACTGGGCGAATATTTAAATTAACATCCATAAGCCTCTTGAAATTATAATCTTTATTTGTGAATTAGCGCTTGTTAAAACCAATGGCCGTATGTATGGATTACTTTTGGTGAAAGAACACATCTTTAAAAAAACATTCAATAACACCAACGCCTAACAAACTAAACAGAAAAGATTTTTACATTACAACAAACTGCTTGTGTAAAATATAAGAATAGGGTTAAAAAGGGATTATTTCAACACATTTTCTGACGACATAAATCATCCAAATATTATACCATGTGAACGAAATGTTGTTATATTCTGTTATTGAAATGGGATTGTAGTTTATAATATTTTTTATCCTTTTCGCCAATCAGTGACTCGCTAGAAATGGCACAACTTGTATAAATGAATGTGCTTATTTGTTTTGTTCGCAAATACTGCGTTTAACTTTGCTGCTAATTGTGAATTTCCCCTGCTAATTGAATATGCTAAAATAATTACCAGAAATGGAAATGAGGCCCAACCACCTAGTCACCTCTCATTACTGAGTAATACGACATTTGGAAACTCCATGCCTTCTCAGTAACCTAGAACAAGGGCAAGTTGAAATATGTATATGTGTTAGTCAGCCTATTCCAGCCAAAGGCTGGTGGGTTACAAAAGGCTTTCACCCTATCTTCAACCAGCATATATTACGTGAAAAAGTAAAAAAAATGAAGAACGATAAAATCGAAGAGATGGGGGTGATTGAAACATGGCGACGTGGGCTAGTAGTGTAAATGATCGGAAGAAATGGAGGCCGGCACGGTGCAGGTTAAATCAGGGAACGAGATATGGTCAGGGAACCAGCAGTCATTAGTTCTCGGGATAGATGAAAGGGGGAAGAAGGGACATCGATACCTTAACGTGCTCAGGGTCGTCAGGCAGGAGTGACATAACATGATCGACTAGTGCTAAAAGAACTCTTGAGGTACAGACGATGGTGTCGAGAACGTCAGAGAAAATGACATTTTGATCATGAAAGCATTTATTAACACAACGAGTTCGAAGCTGTCGAAGGTGTAAAACAAAAGATCAAGACAAGGCTTCATATAATGGTCGAATGTACGATATATATTTGGTGTTTTGAGTTGTGTTATACTCATCACATATATCCTATAGTTATATAGGATTTGAATGCTACGTTGCATTTATGCTACTAATTAATTATTTTAAATTATTCAAAAGACAAAATACTAAAAATACATATGAAGCCCATTATATATAATTAGATTCACCAGTAGTTACTGAGTAATACAAAATAATAAGTTAGTAACATCAATACTACACATTCTTCAAATCTTATGTAAATGTAGATTCACTGGGGTGAGAAATGACACCTTAGAACACTCTACATCTGAGGAAACAGTTTTTCTTTTATGGTTAAGGGTGTATTGATTTCAAGGGCAAGTTATTTCTTTAAACACCAAGGATTTAGGTCAGTAGACCTGTTCGTTCCAGGTGTAAGTAACAAACTGTATTTGTTTGTGAGTCACGTGTGTGATGTAAGAAATACAAACACGACAAAGTCACAAGAGGAGTGAGAGTAGTTAAGTTTTAAAGAAAGCAAAGAACTGGTGATGATCAGTCACTCATTAAAACAGTATGTTGACTTTTACACTCTGAAAATACCACTATATACATAAATTCTGTAAACTGCTTAAAACAAGAAACGTTTTCCATATATAAATCACTTACTGAATTGATGTAATGTTAGACATAGATATAATTTAGTACATTAAAAATATTGTTTCTAATAAAGATATAATTTAGTATATTAAAATTATTATTTCTAAAAATAATTTTAGTACATTAAAAATGTTCGTTCAAATAAAGATATAAATTAGTACATTAAAAATGTTCGTTCAAATAAAGATATAAATTAGTACATTAAAAAATATTCTTTCTAATAAAGCCATGTTTAACCTAACAACACAGGCTTCGCTACTTATAATTACTTAGCTAGGCTTTGATCTAACAATACAGACTTCTTTACTTATAATTACTTAGCCAGATTTTGATCTAACAATACAGACTTCTTTACTTATAATTACTTAGCCAGATTTTGATCTAACAATACAGACTTCTTTATTTATAATTACTTAGCCAGGTTTTGATCTAACAATACAGATTTCTTTATTTATAATTACTTAGCCAGGTTTTAATCTAACAACACAGGCTTTGCTACTTGTAATTACTTAGCCAGATTTTGATCTAACAATACAAACTTCTTTACTTATAATTACTTAGCCAAGTTTTGACCTAACAATACAGACTTCTTTACTTATAATTACTTAGCCAAGTTTTGACCTAACAATACAGACTTCTTTACTTATAATTACTTAGCCAGGCTTTGATCTAACAATACAGACTTCTTTACTTATATATGATATATGACATTGTGTACATTTGCAAGCACAAGCTGATAATGTTCGTAATGCAAATTATATTGGAACTGTTGGTGATCGAGCAAGCTACGGTATTAAACATTCTGCCACAAGGCTGCCTAATGTGGGAACTATTCTTTATAGATATCACCGATTTATGTTTCCTTCAAAATAATAGACTTTCATAATATTAACGGAATGTCCTTCAAAACACCTTACTCATTGGTACACGTGAAACCATGGTGGGTGCCTGTACCATCGCAGTTGATGAGGAATAATGACATTTCAAAATGAGTTTTATTGTTTAGTAGACATACATATATAAGAATAGAGCAAGTCTTGCATTTCTAACTCTCGCTAAAAACACTAGGATAACAGCTGCTCACGAAAACTACTTTCACGTCGGACATGAAGCTTCTGGTAAGAAAATCTTATTTGTTTTTGGTTTTCGATTAAGATTACTTGAAAAACAAATACTAATAATTCCCAAATTTTAAATGTTAAAATTTTATTTGAGTTATTAAAATACCGATACGAAATAAACATTGAAAATTATGTTTTAGGTTTTTCGTCTTTTGAAACTTTTAAAACCACGAATGTTATTAAAGCGTTAACAGACATCAACACGCAGTATAAAAAAGCGTCCAGAAGAGGGCGATACGTGTTCCGTACTTCTTTTTTTTTATGAAGTTAATAAATAAATGACGTCAAAATTGTGGCTGTGATATTTCTTAAACTTTGGAAGATACTGTGTATGTTAAGCGTTTATTTTCCTCCTGTGCCCGGCATGGCCAGGTGGTTAGGGCGCATCGATTCGCAATCTGAGGGTCGCGGGTTCGAATCCCCGTCACACCAAACATGCTCGCCCTTTCAGCCGTGGGGACGTTATAATGTGACGGTCAATCCCACTATTCGTTGGTAAAAGAGTAGCCCAAGAGTTGGCGGTGGGTGGTGATGACTAGCTGCTTTCCTTCTAGTCTTACACTGCTAAATTAGGGACGGCTAGCGCAGATAGCCCTCGTGTAGCTTTGCGCGAAATTCAAAACAAACAAACAAACAAATTTTCATCCTACTGTTTTCTTATGATTTTGAGCATTAAAAAACTGGTCAAAATATTATTGGTATTTCATACTGGGACTAATGTAATTCTAATGTACACGGGTTGAAGGATAATTGAACTGTTAAGAATATTGCTGAGTGTTTTATAATTATATTTAACGTGCCGCACTTACAATAAAGTGTATACATATTTTATCATATATGACTCTTTCTTCCCCTTCAGTGTGTTTTGTTACTACTTACCATTCTGGCCACCACCATGGCTGGGGCTCACTACCCATATGGAGTATACGGCAGTTATGGACACGGGGACTACTTGGGCCATGAAGACTACCACGGTTATGGTTATCATAATTACCACGGGTATGGTTATCCTGGTTTTGGTTACGGCTATGCCTACGGCCATAGACGTTATGGATATGGTTATCCCCATTATGGAGGCTATGGTTATGGTTTTGGGTTCCACTAAGATACTCCAAATGTCAAAATTTGGAAGATATTGTATAGGTGAGCATTTATTACAATACGTTTGTATGCTTTTGGTATTTGAAGTGCTGTAATTATATAGCAATGTTTGTTGTTAGGCATTATAGTATACACGAACTCAACATAATACTCCAAATAAACATATATAGTTAAACAATTCTTCTCTATATTAGTTACATATAAATCATCCGTTTCTTCAATATTCATGCACCTTAGAAAGGTTAATTACGAGTTCAGTCGAGTATCGTAAAATTTCTGTTTTGTTTTCCAGATATCTTCGAAACTGATAATATTATGCATTTCTTCTAAACCAGGTCTTTTCTACAATTATGAAGATACCCACAAGGAGCCGACATAGATCGGGTGTGTGTGTGTGATCGAAGCTAAATAAATCTACAACATCCTACTATACTAATGACTTCTGGCTTTGCCAGGGTATTTTGTGTTGTTGTTATTTTTTCTACGTGTACAAAAATTAGAAATAAAAGAAATTACATGAAATCCGTGTACGTTGATGCAAACATTTCAGCTTCTTACGTATATTAATGAAAATAAATAAATTAGCAAACAACAGTTGTTTTTTTTTCTTGTAATGTTATTACTATTTTGAAATTAAAAACGCTTTACTTTAATAACTATAGTAACCTTAACATTCGTAAATTACCCTTATCGACATTGCTTTGGTAAGACTAACATAATGACATGTTTTTAATCATATGTATTTAAAAATAGACATCTAACATTTACCAAAATTCTTTCAGATAACATATGGTAAGGGATATTATTAAAGCTTTTGGGATTAAATGACGAGGTTTGGTGAAAATTTAAGTAACATCAGAACCTAATACAATAGATCAAATCTAAGAGTTAAGACGTTGTTCGTGATGAAGCTACGTTCTCTGAAATAGGGATAGAAGCCTGATGATTACAGGTTCTGCTCTTAGGTATAAAGGGTGTTTATATTTGTTTATAAAACAAGTGGATTAGAAATAAGATTATAGATGAGTTGAACGAATTTAGAGCACTCCCAGTGGCACGGCGGACTGACAACGCTAGAAAACGGGTTTCGATACCCGTGGTGGGCAGAGCACAGACAGCCCATTGTGTAGCTTTGTGTTTAATTACAAACAAACGTATTTAGAATCAGTGCCTATCCACAAATAATGTTTGATGATTAAATGTATTAAATAGTCTGCGTATATAATGCTCGTGTCAGTACAACATAAGACTACTCATTGGTATTACTTTTCGAAAATTAAATCATGTTTATTAGAAATCACAACAGTGTTATATGTAAAGAATGTTTTTGATTATCTATTAGCTTACAATGGAAAAAACATCACAATAAGTAACAAAAACTTATCCATTATGAACTGAAAAAAAACAATTGAGACCGGTATTAAGTCTGATCAACTGAATTTTAGCAGTGATAAAATATTGTTAAAAGGAGCTAAATATGATCAATATTTTACATTTCAAATCACTATCAGTAAAGGTCCATCCACACCCTGCGAAGTAGTTACATGGACATACAACAGACAGTACTATTATATTTACATAGATCCCATTTAATCTGAAATGTTTTGTGCGGTTTAGTATAATATTTTACACCAGTATTGTAAAAGAAATAATGCATGCACATCTATATTCTGCCTGTTTATTATGTTCAATGTTACATTACGACATGAACATGTGAAAATCATGTTTTTCGTTATCATTATTTACAGGAAGATAAGCTGGACCTATATCATAGTGAAAAGTATCAAACATATTGTTGGTGTGAAGGTGCTTTATAGTCACTATGAGTCTTTGGTTAACTTGTGTTCAGGGTTACTGATGAGGAGTGGAACTCTCCGAAAGTAGTATAACCCACTAACACACGTTGATAAAGTGTAGCTTGAAGTGGACCTTCCTTGAACTTAGACTTCAAGGTTAAACAATTTTCGGGATACTAAGTTTATTCATTATTCCTACTATTGTACGGCTATGTAATGTGAAGAACGGAATAGTGGCCAATGACATATTGTCTTCACCTATCCAGTGTATAGGTTTTTCTTATATTGACTATAAAGCAAGTTCACACTAACAATATGTTTGATATATTTCAATAATCAGAAAGTTACCGTAGCTTATTAAGTTTATTCATTATTCCTACTATTGTACGGCTACGTAATGGGAAGAACTGAATAGTGGCCAATGACACATTGTCTTCACCTATCCAGTGTATAAGTTTTTCTCATATTGACTATAAAGCACGTTCACACTAACAATATGCTTGATATATTTCAATAATCAGAAAGTTACCGTAGCTTATTAAGCTTATTCATTATTCCTGCTATTGTACGGCTATGTAATGTGAAGAACGGAATAGTGGCCAATGACACATTGTCTTCACCTATCCAGTGTATAGGTTTTTCTTATATTGACTATAAAGAAAGTTCACACTAACAATATGTTTGATATATTTCAATAATCAGAAAGTTACCGTAGCTTATTAAGCTTATTCATTATTCCTGCTATTGTACGGCTATGTAATGTGAAGAACTGAATGGTGGCCAATGACACATTGTCTTCACCTATCCAGTGTATAGGTTTTTCTCATACTGACTATAAAGCAAGTTCACACTAACAATATGTTTGATATATTTCAATAATCAGAAAGTTACAGTAGCTTAAAATGCATTGGGAAGACAGGAACAGTAAAATTACAATGACTACTTCTTTTTTCTCACTGTTTTTTTAAACTTCACGTTTATTCTAGTTCTTGGGGAAAGTGGTAACCTCAGTTTCTGTAAGAAAGTGCTTGTTGAGTTGGTTGTAAACTGTATATAGCTGTACTATACTACTGACGTACTAAAGACTACGTGACCCCAACGAACATTTACAGGTCTGATCAGTCCACCGATTCATTCACGTACCTACAGCCGACTGAATCAGTCCTGTTTACATATTATTAAACTTACAGCGGATAAATACTTTAACACTTTTAATACTTTGGTTTTTAATAATAAATACACTTTAGAGATTCTTTGGAAATGTTTGGTTAGCTTTAGAAAAAAACATCCAATATGGAGTACAAATTGTGGTTTAGACAATTAAACTATAGAAGTTAGAGCCATAGTTTATGTAATGTTTTCTGTTTATGTGCAACGTCGTAATAATTACCCTTCAAGCATATTTACTGTAGGGAATTATTTATACACTGCTCTGTGTTTATTTTAGTAAACATCGTCAAAAGTTCAAGTTTACCAGCTGTTGTTTGTGACTAATTAATTCTATGTTTTTGTTGAAGTCAATAAAAAATTTAGATTAACATGGCTTCCTAGTCTACATCTGATCGCAAATAAATAAATTACACCAACAAACTACATATAGAAGTGTGAGGATTAAAATTTCATTTTATATGTACGGTTATCCCTCATAAGGCCCACAAGAGGGCCACAAACTCGCAATAAACCCAACCTTTAACGTTATGAAAAGTCGTAGTAATTTCATGTAAGTTTGGTCTATACTTTTACTACTCGTCTGTGTGAAAGTTCACACTGTTTACTTAAGAAAGTGTGAATATCACACGTGTGCAATACATGTTTCTTAAAGCAGATTACAAATGTTTAGTTTACATTTTTGCACTTGGTGAAAATATCAAAACAACTGAACCGGTTCGTAACATCATATCGTCAGTATTATATATCCTAGTAATGATGTTGTTTGCCCATACTGGTCACAAAATGGCCTTCTAAACTGTCATCAATATGACTTACTAACCTGTATTTCTGCTTATCAATCTCTACTGGACCATGCTCCTCCAACTATATATATATCTCACATTCTAACAGAGAGAGCAAAGTGCATCTTACGACCAGTAAGAGAATTTGAAGCAAATTCTACAATTCAGATCACACTTTCATAAGTTCCAGCGAGTGGTCTAGAAGATTCAACATGAAACTATTGGTAAGTAACATCGGTTTATACGTTTTACTAAAGTTAGCAAAATTTTGGAATACCGCGTGTGCTGAATAAAATAGTTCTAACTTTAACAACAGATACCTGTGTTTTGTTATCCGTTAAGCTCTTGAAATATATAATTTAATTATTAATATTGTTTTTTTAATAGTTTTACAGTGCAGTAGCAGCTGTATTTATCGTTATAACAGCTGGTGTTGACTCGCAGACACCCGTGTATGAATCTACAGGCATTTATCATGCTAGAAGCCAGCCAACCTTCTTTCCTCGTAGCGATGGTTACGGTTATGGTTATGACTATGGAAATGTAGGATATGATTTCCGTGGATACTATGGCAACGTGCCAAACGTACGCAACGAATACTCGGACGTTTATCCATACGATATTCGTGAAGTTAATTACATGTATAATCAAGGATATGGTTCTCAATATGGATACTACTAGCTTGGAGTTGTGGCAGAATAGGTAAGAAAACCGACAGTACCTAATTTTGTAATTCACGTGAAAGCATTGGATATTTAACAACCCTCATTAATCGTGTATAAAAACGTTTTTCCTTATATAAAGTGGTAATGGTATTTAACAACCCTCATTAATCGTGGTATAAAAACGTTTTTCCTTATATAAAGTGGTAATGGTATTTAACAACCCTCATTAATCGTGGTATAAAAACGTTTTTCCTTATATAAAGTGGTAATGGTATTTAACAACCCTCATTAATCGTGGTATAAAAACGTTTTTCCTTATATAAAGTGGTAATGGTTTTTAACAATTTTATCCCTTGAATTATTTTCGCAAGCATAATTCATATTCAGTGATTAAGCGCGTACATATTATTATGTGTTCTAGTCATGTACTATTCTTTTCCACAGTTAGTGTTATTAATAATTTGTTTACCAAAACAATAGCAAAAAATAGTACTTATCATTAACATATCTTATAGTTTTTTTATTTCTTTCTCGACATAGAAGAACGTTGGCAGGAAGATAACAACAGCAACGCGTAGTAGACCCAGATCAAGTGTGATGAATTATTGTCTATGGCCAATAAACGTTCAAATTTCTTGTGCTTGAATAAAATCATAGCCAAGCTTTGAAATTTCGAAATTGTGTTAAATTTCTTGTGTTAACAATCTGTATAGCTATTGAGACAACAATGAATTCCATGTATATAGATACCAAATTTCTCAAAAAAAAAACAACAACAAACAGACAACTTCCATTTGTGTTAAGTTTTAAAAGCATTTATTTGTATCTACATAAACAGAAATATTTCAATAGTATGCTTATCAATGAGCGAATTATACCCAATAAAAAGAACAGTCGCACACCAAGATCTACAGATTATAAAACAAAAAAAAATATTTATTGATTCATAAACATCTGAAGAAATGTAACAGCAGCTTGTTCAAATTAAAATTGTTTCCGGAAGTAAATGTAAAGTTCATCATTTTTCCAAGCAAGTATTGGTAATCCATAGTCCTGGAAAGAATAAAATAATTGTTGATGATATTACAAGTTTCGTCTACTCCACGTAACAACTTATAGTAAAATGGTTGGTCAGATAATGTAGATTTTATT
>NW_013673385.1:0-25654 GCF_000517525.1 Limulus polyphemus
GGTCTTGTAATCAACAAAGTCATGGACCTACAATCAACTGGGGAAATAAATTGTTTATAAAATTGGGTTTAAACACCCTATGGGGTGGAAGTGAACAGTAATTTTAGTGTTAAGAAGTATCTAACTATTATTTCACTATTTCTACATCACAGCCCTATAATACATAGTTGAAAATCAATATATTACTATTGGACAACATATAAACTATTTCTATATATTCAGAAGTAGAAGACTTGTTTTGTATTTTAGATAATTAACTAAGGAAACATTTTATAATATTCTACCAGTGTGGACAAATAGAGGGTTAACGAATAATTTAACATGGAGTTAAATCAATAATCAATAATGTAACCTGTGCATAACGTGGTGTTATAATCACTTGTCGATTATTTACCCATGATTCCTGTTATATGGATGTTTCAGTGAGTAGATAAAAATAACAAATATATGTATATAAATCAGATGGCAAGTAATAAAAAACAGTACTTTCAAAACAAAGAGGGGAGATAGTAGGTGATGAATGTTATAAACCGAAACTGGAGACTAATAAACACTTACTTCAGCTTAACCACTGTATTTAACCGCCTGTGTGTGGTGAATAGCGCTAATCTCTTTATCTTTCAAATTGAAGTGGCCTTTTCACTGGCTTTTATCTGTCACGGAATTAAGTTCTGTAAAATATTTGCTACAAAAATCGCACTTTTCGTGCCTAAATGTTGCGCACGTGGCTCGCATGTGCGTGAAAGCCTTTTCAGAATTGTGTGGTTTAGTTCTGGTGCCGTTTGATCCTCACTGAGCGGACAAAACAGGCCCTTTTAGTTCACTCGAGTAGACAGACGCCCACCTGTGTAGGCCAGCGTTATTGACTGAGATTTAAAACGCGGAGAAATTAGGAAAAAATCGAGGCTGTTTGAGAGGTCTTGTGTTCGGGAAACTTTAGTAAAAAAAAGTTGGTGTAAATATATAAGCATTTTGGCGTGGAAAACCCGACGAACGATGGATTCGTTAAGAACGGTAGAGTAGGCTCGTGAGCGCCGCCGGTACAAACGGATTTAAAGCCCCGGTTGCAATCTGTCAGTAGCTCGTCAAGAGTCCCTGTGCGCGGTTCATCATGATTAGTGAAAACACCCTCTAGAAAGATCCGAACTCTCAATCGTTTTAGAGAAACATAAGTGTAATTTATTTAGATATTATTCTGCCGAGCTGCAGTTCCCAAGACAATGCGCAGAGAAACAAAAGGTGAAAATCACAGAGCTTCTAATCACTTTCTCACTCATTATTACAAACACAATTAGATGTTATCCTTACACAGCAGCAGTTGTCATGAGGGAAATACGTAACAAATAGTAGAAACACTTGGTGTGAAACAGCTCACATATAAAACATATAACAAAGATATACTACCTCACGGATGACAATCAAGAGACACTAAACACTTAGTAATAAACAGTTCTGACACACATAAAATAAACAGATAGAACAAAATAAACAAACAGAATTATTATCAGTGTAGTATAAGAACATCTGAGTGAAAATAAATGAGAGTGTATAATAATATAAGAATCAGAACAGATCTAGTATATCCAATGAGGTAGGCCCGAATAAACACTTAATCGAAAACACCGCAGGCACACACACACATATATACAATAACAATACGACCTGTAATTAAAGTACCAGCTGATTTCTGAATAAAGAAAATAAACAAAAATCATATTATTTTTTATTCGTAACTGATGCGGCTTCAATAACATTGTAAAGTCAAACATACATAGATACAAACAAAGAACTGTTCCATACATATGTTATATATTCATGAACAGTATAATAGGTATATATTGAGTGGAACTGTTCCATACATATGTTATATATTCATGAACAGTATAATAGGTATATATTGAGTGGAACTGTTCCATATATATGTTAAATATTCATGAACAGTATAATAGGTGTATATTGAGTGGAACTGTTCCATACATATGTTATATATTCATGAACAATATAATAGGTGTATATTGAGTGGAACTGTTCCATACATATGTTATATATTCATGAACAATATAATAGGTGTATATTGAGTGGAACTGTTCCATACATATGTTATATATTCATGAACAGTATAATAGGTGTATATTGAGTGGAACTGTTCCATACATATGTTATATATTCATGAACAGTATAATAGGTGTATATTGAGTGGAACTGTTCCATACATATGTTATATATTCATGAACAGTATAATAGGTATATATTGAGTGGAACCTATATAGTTAAATCAGACACAGACATCCAATTTTCTAAAATGCAATTATCTCATTTCAAGCGATAGAGACTTCTAGAATAATCTCCAGTCTCTGTTGTCGTACCGAAAGAAAAAATTCTGCTCTATAGATCTGAGCACTGCACCATCTTCCATATGCTGTCTCACGGGATCATGGACGTTAGCATTGAAGAGGGGGGCTATCTTCAATTAATCAGCTCAATTTTCTGCCCCACGGGTCATTGAGACATCTATTCATTGTGGCTATGTGGGCAATCAGCAAGTAATTTGCTCAACAATCGATCGGGCGTGAATCAAATTACGTACGTACATTGTATCATAGGCAGACATGTTTATAAACAGGTGCTGGTTCAGCTAAGGACAGACTTCCGTGTATAGCACGGCTTTGTAGTAGACATTCAATACACTGTATAGCTGCTGCTTTGATGATCTTTATTAACACGACATAAGTAGTGTATGAACACCTGACGTCTATCTATGAGAGATTTTACTTTAATAGCATAAGAATAAATTAGGTGCCCCAAAAAAGTACAATTAGTAAACTTATAAACGTTTGCCGTCGATTTGAAGCAACGAAACTTCACATTTCCACACTTTCATATACAGAGGTTGAATTAAGTTATATGTCGCTACGTCCGGTCTTGCTCTATCTGACGACCGTGTATCTTGACAATAACCCTGCAGCGTAGTTTCCATTGCGAAAAGATCCATCAAACGTCAAATAATGTTCGACTAACTTCGAACGTCAAATAATGTCAAAATCATCTACTCCTAAACAGTATTTATAAGTGTATAATGTCTGTTAAAGGAATGCTGTCTCTAAATAGAATATTGTTGTAATAATTACTTTTGTTGCGCACGTTCTTTTGGAATATTCATTAAACGAATAATACCTACTTAATGTTTACAAAGGTGTTTAATTTTTTCGACTACAATTTTTAGAACTTATACGATTTCACAACGTCACAACGATAGTCCCAACGTCACAAATAACGCTAAATAGTCAATTACTTACTAATTTACTCGTACATATGGTACATTTTGCATCTGTATTACAAACTGACAAACTCGCCAACTCAATAGCCCATCTACCACTGTCACAGAGTCACTAATTAATCATCAATTTATTCTAGTCTCGCTTAATTCATATTTTATATCACTTAATTCATTTCCCAAAACTTTCAAGAAAGTTCTAGTGGTGACAAAACCTCCCCCTACCCAAAGAAAAAGCAACAAAATATAAAAGTTTAAAGTAAAAAAGCATAGCTTTTAACAATATGACGATAATAAAGAAACTAATTAACACACACACACACTATTCAAGGACAATTAGTACGGTACAGACAGACAGAAATGGACCATCTAATAGTTATTGTTTTAATAACATAAAAATGTACTTGTTTAAGCAGACATTAAACATGATTTTATTTGTCTGTTTATTTCAGAGCAAGGCCACATTAGGCTATCTGCTGTGACCAGCGTGGGGTATTAAACTCTGGACTTTAGCGTTGTAAGTCAATAAACTTACCGAGATGCTCCATTAGATATGATTGTGTATAGACTTTCTTTGTAAATAAACCAGTTATATATATATGTTGCTGTAATAAATTGTTTTTTCGTGTTAAGTAGTTTGGCCACGGATGTATTAGACTCAACTATTACCAGAGTTATATTCATTAATTATATATACATCCCTCATTCACGCAAACTACAAACAATATTATTTTCAAGCATATTGTGCTACTACTTTAAAAGTGAAAAACAAAAACGGCCTCTTTTGGCACAATGAAAAATTAAATCTTTATTAGATATTCCAGTAGACAAACTTGGTAACATACTGTTATGATGATGGTAACTGTGTTACTGAAGCTAGTCGGCTGAAATATCTAATAAATATTTTATTTTTCATTGTGCCAAAACAGGTCGTTTTTATTTTTCACTCTTAATACAAAAATTACAAAGATCAGTGTTGTATTTGTCTTACATTAGTTTTTATATAATATTTAAAATAATATGTTATACAAGTAAGGGAAAAACCAAAACTTTGCAATAGACCACATTTTATTTCAGTCTAGGCCTAATACTTCATAGACATAACAATAAAAGAAACAACATACAGAGATGTTTCAGAAATATATTTAGAGTGAAGCAAATTAGGGTTAGTTTGTAGTTAAGCACAAAGCACTCTATGTGCTATCCTGTGCTTTGCCTACCACAGTAATCGAAATCCGGTTTTTAGCGTTATAAGCCTTCAGACGTACCGCTGAGCCATTGTTTGTTTGTTTATCTTAGAGCAAAGCAACATTGGGCTATCTGATGTGTCTACCGCATGGAATCGAACCCCTGATTTTAGCGTTGTAAGTTCGTAGACTTACCGCTGTCACACCGGAGGACGCTGTGCCACTCGGTTATAATGAGTATAATATTTGAGCCTCATTACATATACCACATCCAGTGCTGACGAGGCCTTTCGACAATACCAAGGTTCATCCGGCCGGCTGGAATACGACAGACGTAATGAAAATAACTGTTGAAAACGAGGTTACACAACTGACGAAACAAGGCATTATAATCTTTCTAATCTAACATATCTAATTAATTATGCCCATATTTACTTTCATTATTTTTGTTTTATCTAATTACGTAGCTTGCCCTGAGCGGAAGTTGATATTAATTAACAAAAGTAAAACTCTCTTGACTTCCATTACGAACTGCACAGGTGAAATGTTTGTTGGATAAGTCTTTTCAGAGCACGTGAGAAACTGTTAGTGACTCTATCAGATACAGTGAACTGCAGTGTAGTATATGAACGTTATAATGGATAAAACTCGTATCACCTTCGAAACAAACATTTGATATCGTTATCAAACGTCGTATATCTTGTATGATAACACGTTTTACTTGATGGATCTTGCATCAAAATGTCAAACTGGCTGGCTCCTTTTTCAAGTATGATATCATCAAAAGGAGGACTCTTGAAAACGTCTGAAGCAGCGAATCAGGAGGCATCGTGTGCTTTTTTATATTACGTAGAATTTATTGTTAACGTAACGCCGTTTTCTTTGTTCACGAGCAGGTATATACATATATATCATTATGTTGTAATGTGTATTTGTGAACATAAACTGTGTTCTGATGGTTTTGGATGCTGTCTAATAAAGTTGGGATGATTTGTTTTCAACAATATCCAGGGATTGATCCAGGGGGGTGGAGTGTACAGGGTAACTATCCACCCATTTTTCTAAAAATCAAAAAACAAAGAGTAACAAAGGGTAATCATAATAAATGGTAAGGGGTCTCATATACGTAACCAACCCCCACCGTCTGCATGATGTTTTGAATCAGTTTGTATCATTTGGAAAGTATTCCCCAGATTCCATCAAATCCCCAAAATAAAACCCCGGATCAGCCCTTGAACTGGGTTAGGCTAAGAGTGTATTTGACACTCACGCGACCTTGATCTTTCTGTAAGATTCGTGTTTGAGCTCGGCAAAACGAATGTTTATCTCGCACGCACGCACGCGTGGCCTGTTATAAATCAATGTCTATTACACAATCCGTTCCACTACAACGATTTATACAGGTGTAATGGCAGTAATTTAGAGGTAAATCAATGACATTTCCAGAATCATTTGTGTAAACTAGCTCCATATATTGGACCAAATAACAACCTAACTTCGAAGAAAATCGTAGAAAATTGGAACTACTGGAGGAAATTAGTGGCAAATTAAAATAAATGGTACTAGTATGATGAAAGTGGCCGTGTATTTCATCTTGTATACTGTAAACATACAACGCTTTAGATTAGAAATATCTTAGTACTGTGTTTCGTAGCTCGGTCATCATAAAATCATCTTTTTTCTTTAAAGTTGTTGCTTTCTTATTATAGCAAACATTGGGGTTGTTATAGAGTATTTGATATTGTTAAAGAGTAAAATTACTGGATTGCGGTCGGACGTTATCTCAGTCTCTTACTTTTTAATACAACTATAACTGGAGAAAGGAACAGTCTCTAAGTCTCAACACTGAAACAGAGAAAGAAGTGAAAACACGATAATAATCACGAATGTTTACAAAACTAATCTCTACGCCAAGCTGTGTGAACTTATTTTAAATATTCTTGTTTTTGAAAGTCAGGTATAAATGTTAAGACTATTTATTAGGAATTATTTATTCATCAGATGTAAACTTATTCTTCAAAATACAAGACATAACTGTCTCTTATTTTTGTATAAAGTAGTCTGACAACTACAAACAAACACATGAGAGAAAATACATGTATTCGTTTATTTCATTCTTATTTTACACGTTTTTCGTTTTTTTCTAGATATGTGACATGTTAAAATCATAAATAATATTCAACGTTAAACTGGTACACAATTTTATTTAGGCCTATCTATGGCCTAATACACAAGGGCCAAACTACTATAAGTATGTGACACGTGTTGGCTAATTCAGTCAAAAATCAGTTGAAGTAATAAACCTGGCTTGAATATGTTTTATTAATGTATATACAGGATTAGGGCCTGGCTTGAATATGTTTTGTTAATGTATGTACAGGATTAGGGCCTGGCTTGAATATGTTTTATTAATGTATATGAAGGATTAGGGCCTGGCTTGAATAGTGGGAAAGTTTATAGTAAGGTCGTCACGTCGGATTTTCATTTTTGATGTTAGAGGTTTCACAGAGAGGTGAGTTTAGTGAGAAGATCTGTGCAGCTGTCTGTCTCGAATTTAGAATATTTGCGTAAAGCTACAGAAACGGCTATCCGCACATAGCAATCCCCAATTTTGAACTGATAGCCTAGGGGAAAGGCAAGCTAGTTAATAACCCCCACTCTCGGGATTCTCTTGTACGGATATGACTGTCACTCCTATAGCACACCCACAACCTCAGTGGTAGAGCACACTTTTCCAGCAACAAGACGCTAACCACAAACCCTCGGACTCACAGTCGGAGTACGCCCCTAATCCTGTATATACATTAACAAAACATATTCAAGCCAGGCACTAATCCTGTATATACATTAACAAAACATATTCAAGCCAGGCTCTAATCCTGTATATACATTAACAAAACTACAATCTTCAGCATGTTGAAAAGCAGTGAAAAAATGACTTTTCGAAAACGCTGACGTTACACCATCACGATAGTGTTACTTTACTGTACGCAAACTAGTCGTGGTCCTACTTATTATTTTAAAGTGATTCATAACTATTTTTATTAAATAAAAAAATTAATTTGCTGGGTGTCTCTGTTTCTTTACATAAAAATATGAAATCTCGTTTGAGACTGACTGTTCTCACTATACAGCCCCTCCCCTAGTGGCACAGCGGTGTGTCTGCGGACTTACAACCCAAAAAACCGGGTTTAGATACCCGTGGTGGGCAGAGCACAGATAGCCCATTGTATACAAACAACCATCTATAAGGTACAGTTGGAATCTCTATACCTTTCTGGTTGTTTTCTACTTTAATGCTCATTTTTACCTGTTGCATTGCTCGTAACCTGTTAGCTTCGTTCCTTGTGACTCAGCAACATATCATAGAGCTTTTGACGCTAAAAATCAGGTTTCGATACTCACCGTGGGCAGAGCAAAAATAGCTCATTGTGTAGTTTTGTGCTTGAAACAAGCAAACAATTAATTTACACAAATGTATAAAAATCTCAATCGTGTTAAGGGCCTTGCAGATTGTTTACATAAAGAATGTCTCAGTTGTCTTCAGGGTCTCACGTAGAATGTTTACATAGAAAACATCTCAGTTGTCTTCAGGGTCTCACGTAGATTGTTTACATAAATAATGTCTCACTTGTCTTAAGGACCTCATGTAGATTGTTTACATAGAAAACATCTCAGTTGTCTTCAGGGTCTCACGTAGATTGTTTACACAGAAAAATCTCAGTTGTCTTCAGTGTCTCACGTAGATTGTTTACATAGAAACATCTCAGTTGTCTTCAGGGTCTCCAGTAGATTGTTTACATAAAGAATGTATCAGTTTTCTTATGGACCTCACGTAGATGGTTTACATAGAAAACATCTCAGTTGTCTTCAGGGTCTCACGTAGATTGTTTACATAAAGAATGTCTCAGTTGTCTTAAGGACCTCACGTAGATTGTTTACATAGAAAACATCTCAGTTGTCTTCAGGGTCTCAAGTAGATTGTTTACATAGAAAACATCTCAGTTGTCTTCAGGGTCTCACGTAGATTGTTTACATAAAGAATGTCTCAGTTTCTTATGAACCTCACGTAGATGGTTTACATAGAAAATATCTCAGTTGTCTTCAGGGTCTCACGTAGATTGTTTACATAGAAAACATCTCAGTTGTCTTCAGGGTTTCACGTAGATTGTTTACATAGAAAACATATCAGTTATCTTCAGGGTCTCACGTAGATTGTTTACATAGAAAACATCTCAGTTGTCTTAAGGACCTCACGTAGATTGTTTACATAGAAAATATCTCAGTTGTCTTCAGGGTCTCACGTAGATTGTTTACATAGAAAACATCTCAGTTGTCTTCAGGGTCTCACGTAGATTGTTTACATAGTTGTGTTAGGACCTCCAATACAATATTCATATAAGGAAAATAAAACAAAATGGCCACTTCCTTAGGATTTCTTTCTAATATCCAGTTGAATCCTATTTCTCCGCTTCAACTAAACATGACACAAGGGTTCGTGGGATATCGGAAGATGTCTGGTGTCTCGTCCCACAGTGTTGTCCAAGTTTGTGATGATACGGGTCACATAGCATTATGAGTGGGTTCTCAGTGGTTGGACATTACTTACCTTGGAAACAGTATTATCGTTTATTAAAGTTTATCTGTATCAAACACTGAAGTAGTATACTGAAAGGTAACGAACACTAAACACTGCAAGCTTCAGAGGCACTAAAACTAATTATATTTTCAGTATCATTTTTTATTTACTCATTTTCCATGTTTGCCTGCTCGTTGGCAGACTTGCTGGAATCGCTTTACGGACCAGATGCGGCCCACGACTACCAGTTGGTTGGATAATCCAAATATAACCTATTCGTAGGAGATCATTGTTTGTATTCTATACGTAGATGTAACAATAAAACCTATTTTTTTCTGGAGAGCATTGTTTGTCTTAGACGTCACAGTATAAACCTGTTGGTTGGAAAGCATTGTTTAACTTTGGTACATGGGTGTATCAGAGGGTTACGATGAAACGTTAAAAATCATTCCAAAGATGCAACTTCGGATAAAAGGAATAACTTTTGGGGGTGCAACATAGAGGGGTAGACATTAACAACAAAAACACTTTGGGTGATAATTTTAATTCTACAGGACCATCCTCCTGGCTTGAGGTTATTAACCCCTAAATAGTAGGGTGGGGTGGTCCACGTCGATTTTTCAAGTCTATATTCCAACATATTTAGTGCTGCTCTCTACCTTATATTTTCTGTACTATATCCTCAATCAGTTCTTAAGTGTTGAGCAGAGCGAATGTGCTGTTTCAGTTCTATTTCTTATTGTTGTAATGTCGTTTTTTGTTTGTTGTTGTTTTGTTGTTATTATTTTTTTTTTTGCCTTTTGCAGGTCATTATGACACCACCTGTTATAAAGATAATACGCGTGTAATTTTGGACTTATAATACAAATATTTTACCCTACCAGTTGAGGGTTAATTTCCATCATCACAACGCCTCGCGATGCTTTCTTCAGTAGTTGAATGCTGTGAATATTTTAACAACTTTATAGATCACAGAAAAACAAAACTTTCTTCATAATAACCACTATTATATGTATATATATATGCACAAGTTGCCTTATTTGAACTTTTAAGGGTAACTATGATTAGATCAATAATACTGTAGTAGTTTATGGTTTATTTGTATAAGAAAAGAACATTTTTATTTAAGTATCCCTACAATATTCCTCAAATAAAGTTTTCCGTTTCTTATTTAAACAGTTTATTTTCCAAAGTAAACAGTTTCGCTATGAAAGTGTTTAAGTTTACAAGAAACTAACATCCTGCTTTCAGTAATTCCTCTAAAGTTTTGTACCGTATGTAAACAAGACTTGGTTTGGTTGGCATGGTGACGTGACGTGTAGTGTGCAGCCAATCAGGTACAAGTTAACACGTTGTCTTTAATAGTAGGTGTTCCATAACGGGCGATTCAATTCTACAGTTGCCTGTATTAGCTACTTTTTCCAAAGCGAGGCTATATGGAGGTCAGCTAGCGGCGGAGTCAGGTTGCCTAGGCAACGTGATGTAACTTGGGGCATAACATGCCTTGACAAACAGGAAGAACGCCAACGTGACCCGATTGGTTACATGCAGGCCTATATAAATTTCATATTCTGTAAAACTTCATATCATACATTTTTTTTTATAAATTCCAGGGCATGCAGTATCACTGAAATAATAAAATGTGAGATGAAATTCGTCAGGCCACATCACGTGCTTCTAGTCACTCGTTGTCCACTTTCGTGTTGCCAAAACTCTGCCGTCCAGTTTGACTTTTGATAGCTAATTGACGAGTTTTGTTACGTTCTCTCTGACCATTGCTAAAACTGAGACACAGTTGATGTTTGTTGTATGTTACAAACCTGCCTTATCAGCTTTTCCTTTGTTTTACGATGTGATCGTAGTTTGTAGTCCTCATACTGCCAGGCGTATTCCCTTTTTAATGACACTGTATTTCTATTCTAATGACATACGTATTTGAACAGCCGTACAAAGAAATGGTGTGTGATAACGACAAGGCCTAGTGGTTAGGGCGCTCAACTTCCAATCTGCGGGTCGAGGGCTAGAATCCAGTTACCGAACATGCTCGCCCTTGTAGCTATGGAGGTATTATAATGTGATGGTCAATTCCCCTTTTCGTTGCTAAAAGAGTAGCCAAAAAGTTGGCAGTGTCTGGTGTTGACTAGCTGGCTTCCCTCTTGTATATCACTTCTAAATTAGGAACAGCTAGCGCAGATAGTCTTCGAGTAGCTTTGTACGAAATTTCAAAGACAAATAAACCAACAAGTTTTTGATAACAACATTCTTACTAGGACGATCTTCTGAATGTTGGAAAATTCTTACTTTTAGTAACTGCCTGTACCTAATTTCTGACGCATTTTTTCTGAATCCTGATTTGGATTTTTTTTAATAACGTTAACAAGGATCCGATAATTTTTTCTAAAACTTTAACACTGCTCATTACCTTACAGATATCCTACAGTGGGTCAACGACAAGCCTATGGACTGATAACCCTAAAACCCAGTGTTCGATTGCCTTTTGCCACGCATACTAATCACGATATAGCCATGTATTTACATAACCCAAGTATTCACTTGATATATCGAAACGGTGTATTTAAGTGTGTTGTGAGTGTAAAACACTTAAATAAACCATTTCGATTTTCGATACCTCACTACCATAAAGTCTTGTTTGGTCTGAAGTTTCGTTGGTGGTGGTGTCCAGGGTCACTGATGAGGAGTGGAATTCTCCGAAACAAGTCTGTCTCACAGACACATCCCCCCAAATGAAAGAATAGACCATTCCAAGGTTTTACTTGTTGTTAAACAAATGTTTAAACAGCTCTATTCAGCTTAATATATCACATGATTTGCCTATATTTCTAGGTATAAATTTGGAGATCCTAAATAATCAGACAGTCGACTATTTTTGCTCTGCCCACCGCAGATATCGAAACTCGATTTTTAACGTTATAAGCCCCAAACTTACAGCTAAGTCACCGGGATACCCACTCAATGTACAATATGAAAGTTTGACTGCGAAACTTTCTTTGAAAGCTTAGCATATAACCCCTGTTGTTATGAAAGTTTGACTGCGAAACTTTCTTTGAAAGCTTAGCATATAACCCCTGTTGTTGTAATCAAAATATGTCTTTTAGCTGTTTTGTTTTGTGGGTGAGTTGTTTTTTTTTTGGTAAGCGTGCTTTTGTCATCTTTTTTTTTTGTAATATTTCTAAACACCGTTTTTTATCATTAAGACCGGAAATGGTTTAAACTTCCTCTGGTTTATTAGCCTATAATTAAATGATATTATCTATCTATTTGCTAAGTGAACACATTTTTCATAATAAACCCCAAAACATCAGCAAACAATTATTATATAATTTTAAGAACTTATATTGGAAGTTCTTTCGGTCCAATGTTTTTATCTCCTCGCATAATATTAGAAACTTTCACAAGAAAATAATAAAACCGTGTAGCTTATCGGCTGTCTGAACTATGACGTTAATTTTACCCTAGTTATCAGTAGTATTCCAAGTATTGCAGAGACGTTAACTTTACCCTAGTTACCAGTATTATTGCCGAAGAATATTATTATTTTTTCCTAGTTATTAGATGCTTGTTTTTTGTTTGTTTTTAATTATGCACAAAGCTACACAAGGGCTATCTGTGCTCTGCCCACCACGGGTATCGAAACCCGGATTCTAGCATTGTAAGTCCGCAGACATGCCGCTGTGCCACTGGGGGGCTAGTTATTAGATAGTCGGTAAAGTATATATATTGTATAACTTAATTTATTACTGAAGGTGCTCATAATAAAATGTATCTGTATGTAAATGAAAACAAAATGTTATTGATAATAGAATATTTGTAAATAACTCAAGTTCTACAAAATATTATTTTGTATTGAGTACTGGTTGATCTGTCCCCCGATGGGAACAGGGGGGGTTCGATTCCCCGCAGTGGACGCACCACATAGCCCAATGTGGAATTGCTTTACAATAAACAAACAAACGAGTTGATCTATCGGTTCAACGTCCGGAGAAGCTATATTTGCCCCACGAGCGGTTATATAGAGTTGGGTCAGATCAGAATATCGAAACCACATGTCATTCTACAGGGGACCCTAAGGGTATATTCTATATATTGGTGACAATCGGTCCAGCGGTTTGCCAGTTATGAGCAAACACAACACAGAAATCTACACAATGGGCTATCTGTACTGTGCCCACCACGAGTATCGAAGCCCAGATTTTAGCGTTATCAGCCTTTAGTCTTGTCGCTGAACCAAACACGTAATATATACATACATTCCAACAGTTTACAGTAAATGCATCAGACGAAGGCCCGATTCTAAGGCCTGGTGGTTAGGGCGCTCGACTCGCAATCTGTGGGTCGCAGGTTCGAATACCCGTCACCGAACATGCCGTGGGGGCATTATAATGTAACGGTGAATCCCATTATTTCTTAGTAAAATAGTAGCTCAAGAGTTGGCGGCAGGTGGTGTTGATTAGCTGCCTTTCCTCTATTCTACCACTTCTAAATTAGGGACGATTAGCGCGGATAACCATCGTGTAGCTTTAGCTTTGCGCAAAATTCATACCAAGCCAAACCCTATTGTACATTATCACAAGAGTCTTCTTCTTTCGGTGCCAAAAACTTCAATATACAAACGTGCAATATTTGTTGACTTTTTCCTGGTACAGTAGTGAAGGCTAATATTGACAAACTTAACATCTACAAACAACAAAACAGCTACTCAGTCAAAAGCAGGCAAGAGCAATCAATTAGAAATCGCGCGTTGTATACATAGAAATTTTTTGAGTGCACGCGTATGTGTGGAGCAAAAGTGATTGGTTAAGGAAATCCAAGTATTATCTTTTACTTCAAAAATATGAAGTGTCTTTCCCTAAGATTTTGACAATGTAGTGTAATAAAATTGCTAGCTTATTAAACGTAAATCTAGAGAGATAAACCTACCCATATTCCACAAACAGACATGTTCTACTGAGTTCTCTTTAAATACATCTTTTGTTTTTTTCGTAAGGCTATGTATATATATATATATTTAAATTCTGCTAAGATTAAACTATGTTCTCCTATCTCGTTTTCTGCCTGTAGAACATCTTAGATAATTAATTCAAACTCCTATCGATTCTGAGTTCTCCTTGTTTATTTTGTTCTCCGTCCTGCTGCACAGCCCGGGAGTAATTACTCGTGTGGAGGACAGCTCACTGTTTGTTTAGTCCTCGTGCGCACGTGCTGATAAAGAGTTAAGCTGCGTGCAACTCAACTTCTTTTTCCTAGTGCTTGATGTGGAAATCTGTCTCTTACTGCTACATATGCATGTCGACCTTTAGAAGTATCCTAAACACACTAAATAAAGTTATGAATACGACACAGAGTTTTAACACTGTAATTGTAGATACTAGAAATGTCTCAAAATGTACTACACGTGTGCTGCCCTCTGGCGGTAAACTTTATATGTTTATTAATAGTTACGAGTGATAAAGTAATTTTAGATGTCTAATGACTTACAAAAGCAATGTTGTGGTGAACACGGTTTTCTGAAAACAAAACAATTTAGACACACGGAGCAGGATATTGTTTACCAGACAATATAGACCAATACAGCAAAACATGTTCTAAACAAAACTCTAGCATCATAGAGCAACATATGTTCTACTATACAATTTAGACCCATTGAGCAACATATGTTTTCTTTATTCCCTAATTTGGAGTAAATCCTATCTATAAAAAGTATGTACCAAAATTTATACATCATAATTGGAAGGTTATAAGCAAATAAACTTAGCGTAAGTCTTATCTATAAGGGAATATGTATTCACTTCACATTTAAACATCATAGTTGGAAGGTAGTACGTCACTAAACTCAGCGTAAATATTATCTATAAAGAAATATGTAAGAAAGTAGTAATAATAAAGAATGCATATTTAATAAAACTTAACACAAATATTATTTGAAAGACAACACGCAGTGGCCTAGCATGGCCTGGTGGTTAGTGCGCTCGACTCACAATTTGCGGTCGCGGGTTCGAATCCCGTCACCAAGCATGCCTTCCCTTTCAACCGTGAGGTCGTTATAATGTTACGGTCAATCCCGCTTTTCGTTGGTAAAGAAAAGCCCAGGAGTTGACGGCAGGTGGTATTGACTAGTTGCCATCCCTCTAGTCTATCACTTCTAAATCAGGGACGACCAGCGGATTTAGAGCGAAATTCAAGAAACAAACAAATAAACTGTATGAAACAATAATATATATATATATTACACGTTCCTATATAGTTTCAGAATTTGAAGTATGTACTATATAGGATTGTTTCCACTCGATTAGGGCTAGTATATTTTGTGCAAACTCAAGTATTAAAAATAAAAGAAGAGATTGAGTTTTCAACGCTATCATCTGCTTCTGCCAACCAGGATAGTGATAAAGGCGAACTAATAAACCGTTTTGTAACTTCGTTGTATATGTTCTCTTAATCCTTTTGTTTTCTGTTTTTATTCTTTTATTGGATATATACGCAAGTCAAGAACTTTGCTTACTGCTATATGTGCATCAGTATTTAAAATAGAATAAAAAACCCATTACGAAGCTTTCTTATAGACTCTAGTGTTCTTTCTATTCAATCCCCTGTCTCTCCTTTTCTACCAGCTTCACCGTCATCACCCAGATCCGCGTGCTCTTGTGCTCACGAGTCAGCAGAATACAACAATGGCAGCGTGCAGCGATCGATGAAGCCCAGCACGCGGAGAGCACACCAAGTAGGTCGTCCCGCTCAACATCACCAGCATATTCCTTGAGTCCTTGTTTGCCTTCTACTTACGTCCCGCTTGGCAACACTGTCTTATTGGATTTCTCAGTATTTTTACACATTTGTGCCGCGTGCTCTTCGTCCACTTTTCGCTTCAGTGCTCTGTGACGGAGTCTCAGCCTGGCATTCCCTCTTGTCTGAAATAAAACCTCTCTTAGAGACCTAACAAAAAATAAAAATAATAAGGGAGGCTTTGCCGAAGTAAATAGCAAATCTCAAGAAAGATTTGCAAAACGACTCAATACGCCACCTTACGACTTAATAATTTGATATTTTCTGTATCAAGCTTTTTATCAGATTCGCACACACACACACACAACGAAGTATCTAGCTTCTGGCAGTTGCCAATATTCAGGAAATGTTTGTTTCTGGTCAATTAAATACAACGGGGACGGAAATAAGTGTAATTTCTGTTTAGCATTTTATTTTCTTGTAAATAAGTTCAAATTTTGACTAGTGTGTGTTAAGTGTTTACATTTTGATAATTATTGATTTTACACATTTTGATTTTACACATTTCGATGGACTTAAAAAAAAAGACCATTATTTGAACCCATCTTTTTCATCATGGTTTTAACTTTGCAGTTCGTGAAATGCTTAAAAGACCATTAGTTGAACACATGTTTTTCATCATGGTTTTAACCTTGCAGTTCGTGAAATGCTTAAAAGCCCATAAGTTGAACCCATCTTTTTCATCATGGTTTTAACCTTACAGTTCGTGAAATGCTTAAAAGACCATTAGTTGAACCCATCTTTTTCATCACGGTTTTAACCTTGCATTTCGTGGAATTCTTAAGAGACCATTAGTTGAACCCATCTTTTTCATCATGGTTTTAACCTTGCAGTTCGTGAAATTCTTAAAAGACCATTAATTGAACCCATGTTTTTCATCATGGTTTTAACCTTGCAGTTCGTGAAATTCTTGAAAAAAGTTTATGTTTTTAAAATTGATGAAAAACGTGGAAACTTGTTTTTACTAAATAAAATACTTTTTGTAGAAGCGTGTAAAAATAAATACGTTTAATTCTGATCTCAAAAATGTACTAAAACGAAACAATTTCTCAGTGATCTTTCAGACTAGCTTATCCAAGTTGGCCCGGCGCTTGACTCTCAATCTGAGGGTCGTGGGTTCGAATCCCCGTTCCACCAACATGCTCGCCCTCGCAGCCGTGGGGATGTTATAATATGAGGGTCAATCCCACTATTCGTTGGTAAAAAAGTAGTTCAAGAGTTGGTGGTGGGTGGTGATGACTAGCAGCTAAATTAGGGACGGCTAGCGCAGGTAGTCCTCGTGTAACTTTGCTCGAAATAAAAAAAAACAAACAAATTTTCCAAGTTTTTCTCGTATTCAATATGTCGATTTGCGCAGTAGAACCATGTATATGAAAATCGTTGTAAAACCTGTCAAGTGCAGTGTGTAATAAAAAAGTATTATAGGATTCGTGTGTTTGTTGGTGAGCGTAGGCTTATCAGTTAATGTATGTTGTTAATAACAAAAAACACAACGATTGAGACCATTCATGTCTTTCTTTCAGTAGCCACTGATGAGTGTAGAAAACGTTGCAAAGTTTGCCATCTAATTAGGGTTAATCTTTCTTTATATTCAACAGACACGAGCGAAACCGAAATGACACGTAGTCGCCTTCTTCTAATACAGCTACTCCAATGGTTAATCTGTGCTGCCGTGCCGGAAAGCCTAGAATATAGGCGGGAGGAAAGTTTTTGTGTGCGGCGATCTGTTATTCATGTCCTCGACTGTGTTTCACGGAGATTTTCCACCCTTACTAACCGGAGCTGTTTGAAACGTCTCCGTTGTCTAGCGGATTAGGCCCCCGGCAGTGGCGGTTAAGTCGTTGAATAGGGCCTAAAGTCTGCAGCTAAACGGTGGGGAGGAATACATTAAACATAATACCGAGGCAAATCGTCCGTGTACCGAATTCATGGAGGATATTTAGCCGCCTTCAGTACGGCTGTTGGTGGAGGATTTGTCTGGAGTTGTAACAAAAGAGTCTGTGATACAAGTGAAAAACACTGTGCATATGGAAACTGTTCACTTTATTGCCCGCCCTGCAATACACTAAATTACAAACCAGTTTAGCAGATATTAACTTCTAAATTAGTGCTCTTCAGTGCGGAAACTTTCCAGGGGGAACTCAGGTCGGAATATTTCAATAACAAATAATGCGTACGATGGAAAACACTCAAATATTGATGTCAATAGAAGTTATTCGGGGATTAAAACTTGTAGAATTTTTTCATACGTAAATGTAAGCGTACTACTTGTCGTAATACCGAAATAAGATTCAAACTTTATTGTACGCCAGTATTAATATTTTGTTATTATTTCAACCATGACATTGCAGACTAAGATTCAAACTTTATTATACGCCAGTATTAATATTTTATTATTATTTCAACCATGACATCGCAGACTTCAGACGTGGACTTTTAGTATAATGACATCATCGGTGTCGCGTGAATCTTCGTTATTAATAAACAACAACAACAATCAATCCACACTGTCCTATATATCGTCGCTTTGAAGTCGGACCCAATGTTTATAACGCATAATGAAAAGTAAATAATTGGTTTGGTTTTGAATTTCGAGGAAAGCTACACGAGGGCTATCTGCGCTAGGCGTCCCTAATTTAGCAATGTAAGACTAGATGGAAGGCAGCTAATCATCACCACCTACTGCCAACTCTTGGGCTACTCTTTTACCAACGAATAGTGAGATTGACCGTCACATTATAACGCCCCCACGGCTGAAAGGACGAGCATGTTTGGTGGGACGGGGATTCGAACCCACGACCCTCAGATTGCGAGTCGAGCGCCCTAACCACCTGGCCATGCCGGGCAATTTAGCAGTGTAAGACTAGATGGAAGGCAGCTAATCATCACCACCCACTGCCAACTGTTGGGCTACTCTTTTACCAATGAATAGTGGAATCGACCGTCACATTATAACGCCCTCAGAAGAGTAAACAATAAAACGAGTTTGTTGTCTCTTCTCAGCTGCGTTTCTTGAATTTTACAAGTGCTAATTAACTACGAAAAAATCACCAAAAAATTATCTTTCTGGAAATTGATTTTGTAAAAGTTCTTGTCAAAACGCCATTTTGTTTGAAAAGCTTGTAAATATAGTCAATTACTAAACTTGTTTTTTTTTAAAATAAAACAATTGACAACGTAATAAATAAATAAATATTTTTGATTGTAACTAAGAGGAAACACGATATGAAAAGCGCGAGACAAGACAACATTGTTATACTTATCATCAAAGATTGGTTTGTTTTGAATTTCGCGTAAAGCTACACGAGCTATCCTTAATTTTGCAGTGATAGTGGACATTACCTACCGCCAGCTCTTGGGCTACCCCTTTTACCAACGAATAGTGGGATTGATTATAATGATCCAACGTCTGAAAAGGCGAGCGTGTTCGGTAACGGGGATTTGAACCCATGACCCGCAGATTGCGAGACATGCCAGGCCGTCATTAATAGCTCACAGAACACGTTTTTACGTACGTAACAACAAAGTTTGATCTTTACCGACGTTGACGTCACATGATACAGGGTAACATACCTGTAAAATGTGTGTTTCCATACCCGTTTAGTTAATAAACATATATATAACATACGGTTGGAATTGAATACCTCCAACCATTATTCCAATCATAACATAATGTTTTGTGATACGGTAGTACTAGAGGAACTCTGAACACAACTGAAATTCTATCAGTACTAAAAGTTGGTTAATAAAATATGAATATGGTGTTGAAAATGTCCCAAGCCTCCACTTAATTTCACCTTCTGACGAGTTCGTAACATCCGACTTGTTTGTTAGCCCATATAAGGTAATTATCCTGTTTGCAGTTTTAAGTACGTCACGAATGCCCGTTCCCCGTGGAATTCACAAGTTTTACCACCTAGACTTATGTTTGAGACCGCCATATTGATCTTGGGAGGTGACTATTTTTCGTACTGCACGAACTGTGCGTGAGCACGAGGAAATTCGCATCCTGACTTCTGAAGGCGATTGTTAGAATACAGACATACAGGTTTATGACATTTTGGTTTTCCTGTGTGTTATCAGTGTCACATGAAAAAAAACAAAAAAAAAAACATCTTTTGTCGCTGGTATAACAGTACGAAAAGGAATTATGGGAATTAATGAGTATTCGCTGTGTCATTGGTCAAACAAACTCATAACAACATGCCATCATCTAATTATCTTTTGACCATTAGATAGATTACTTATAGAATTCCCATTGTAGTCCAGTTATTCTGGCATTAAGAAAATTATTACACGCCTTTTTATAGCCAAGTTAACATTCACGAATGCATATGTGTAGTAATATCTTTTTCACAAACTACACGCACGAAGCTAAAATATAAAACAAGGTTCGCCAAAACAGTATATAACTCCTAGCCTTATTTGGAACAACGACACGCACGAAGCTAAAATATGAAACAAGGTTCGCCAAAACAGTATGTAACTCCTAGCCTTATTTGGAGTGAAACGATCGTATCTTCGAACGATACCAAGTGTCAATCAAATGGTACTTATTCAATAAGGGAAAATAAATTATAAATATTAACCTTTGAACTGTAGAAATATCTGCTAAACTACAGGTACACGATTCCCTGTATTGATATGTTCACTACTACAGATACACGATTCCCTGTATTGATATGTTCACTACTACAGATACACGATTCCCTGTATTGATATGTTCACTACTACAGATACACGATTCCCTGTATTGACATGTTCACTACTACAGATACACGATTCCCTGTACTGACATATTCACTACTACAAGTACACGATTCCCTGTATTGATATGTTCACTACTACAAATACACGATTCCCTGTGTTGATATGTTCACTACTACAAATACACGATTCCCTGTATAATATAATGCTGTTATTGTACTTTAGATAGATGTTTCCAGTACCTCTGTTACAAGTACAAGCATCAATTTCACTTGCAATAGGATACCAGGTGATCATTTTTGGCACCGTTCCAAACTTTTTCATTTCAACTAACTGACCGATAATTTTTCCATTTTTTTTGCTTTGAACAACAAAGCATTCATTCTATTTTCCCTTTTTTATACAATGTGATTCTATAAGAAACACACACACAATGAATTCTTATGTTGTAAAATGTATTCTAAGATATCAAATTAGTTCACAATTATACAATAACTTCCTAATATTTTTTGTTTGTTTGTCTGATCCTTCAAATAAATATCTGATGCCTCTAAGTTAGTGTGACCTGATTAGTCTGGATTAAGTTAAAATATGTATATAATATGTCCTACAACTTGTATATATACATATTGTGAAAGCATATAAAAGATACGTAAAAAATCCTGTTTCGAAACTCGTTGTTTTTCCAGCGTTTCCTCGGAAACACTGTGTTTGAGACTATGTGCACTGTGTTTGAGAGTATGAGGGATCGATTGCCGACTTCATCAGTTCAATAAATATGATTAATGTGGGATTATTGTTTTTTTATTTTTTACAGTTTTCGCTCAAGACTTTACAAAGGATTACGTGCCCATAAGGGTCAATAATTTTGAACTGATAGACTACAGGGAAGACTGCCAACATTATCTACTGCTAACTCTTGGGCTATTTTTGTTTCATCCGTTAGTGATGTTTGACCGTCACTCTTATAACGCAATCAAATGAAATGAACCAGGAATCTTCGGATTCATAGTCCGAAAACGCTAGCCATTTGACCATGTCCGGTCAAAGTGTAGGATTAATATATACTTTCAAATTATAGTTTATTTTTTGCTAAAAATTCAGATGATATTTTTTCTACCTTAGTATTTTCTAAGACGAATTCTTTAGACAAATTTTGAGATTTATCGAAACGTAAAACTATATTATTTGATTGATTATTCCACAACCCTCTAATTACACTTACGCATGTGTTATGTTCACTGATACAGAGAAATATTTATTATTCCTTGATTGTGCTTGTAGTATCGCAGAAGGAGAGTGTAAATAAACTACACTGAACTGAAACAATGACATCAGATGAGAACCAAGTGGTTCCAAGGACCTGAAATATTGCTGTTGTTTTTTCAAGTATGTTTAACCTCAGTAAACTTTATTTCGTAAACTATCTAGTACATAAATCAAATTTTAAAACAGGGTGTTACTTAATTAATATTAGTCAAACCTTTTAATATCTTGTATCTGTTATTCTACATCAGATACATCGCTAACAGCACTAGGCCTAGCATGGCCTGGTGTGGTGGTTAGCGCAATCTGCATGTCGCGGGTTCGAATCCCGTCACCGAACATGCTCGCCTTTTCAGCAGTGGGGATGTTATAATATGACGGTCAATCCCACTACTCAATGGTAAAAGAGTAGCCCAAGAGCTGGCGGTGGGTGGTAATGACTAGCTGCCTTCCCTCTAGTCTATCACTGCTAAATTAGGGACGGCTAGCGCAAATAGTCCTCGTGTAGCTTTCCTCGAAATTCAAAACCAAACCAATTATTTACTTTTCATTATGCGTTATAAACATTGGGTCCGACTTCAAAGCGACGATATATAGGACAGTGTGGATTGATTGTTGTTGTTGTTTAATAATAAACATTAAAATTCGAAACATACGTTTACAGTAGACTTAGTTCTATACTTGTTTAAAACTATTTTACGCTCGCTAAAACCGTATTCTTTCCTTATGATATTGTTTTATGCAACTAAACCAACATTCTCTCATTTTGAGACAGATTCATAAATATTAAAACTGCATTCCTGTATTCTGAGAGTGATACATACGTATTCAAATAGTATTCCTGCATTTTGAAACAATATTATATCTATTTAAACAGCATTCCTGCATTTTGAGAGTGGTACATACGTATTCAAATGGTATTCCTGCATTTTGAAACTATATTATATCTATTTAAACAGTATTCCTGTATTTTGAGAGTGATACATACGTATTCAAACGGTATTCCTGCATTTTGAAACTATATTATATCTATTTAAACAGTATTCCTGCATTTTGAGAGTGATACATACGTATTCGAATGGTATTCCTGCATTGTAATGCTATTTCATGCTTATTAAAATAAAATTTTGTATTTCTGAAATCACTGCGTCATGAAGGTAAGACTGAATTATATTTCTTAATTTTTGTAGCGTTTCTTAATAATCGTTTGCCTGGGTGTAATTCGTGGAGAACAAATAACGTGATTCTTCAATACCCTATATAAGGCGTACAAGGATTAACTCGAGTGTTATATTGTAAGTTTCTAAGTATTAAATTTAATTCACCTGTCGGCTGATCAAACGTTATGGTGCATTTCATTATTGGATCTTAGTCATTGTTGATAGTAAAGCCACAATACGTCCTGAATACTATTTAGTTAAACAGCTGGCTATTGTTCCAAATCCTCTTCGTCATTTCCTGCAGATGGAGCTACGTACACATTAAGTTGACACGTGCTGGCGGTGAAACTTACACACCCAATACTATACAAGATTGGGCAACATTTGTTAATGTCTACCATTTACCTCCTTTTTCAACATTCGGTTAAGTTTAATTTAATTCGGGGAAATTGAACATAACAAAAACAACTTGAAATAGACGTATACTTTACTAGCAACATTTTCATTGTGACATGTTTATTTTCTGGATTCAACGTCTCTAGTTCATACCACAGAAATGTTCGACCTTACCGCTTTAATTCAGCTTATTAAAAGATATTTCTATTTTCTTTTGTAGCTATAACTGCTAAGCCTTTTGTACGTCAAGCATATATGTCTTATCATCGACCTTATTAACACAGTATGAACAAATTCGATGACGAGGAACCCACTTTGAGACTAATAATGGCTGGAGACGGCTTGAATGGGTAATGAAAAACTTTAATATAAGTTTAACATAGCAACAAATGTACAACTTATATGATAAACTTATATTAAAGTTTTTCTTCATTACCCATTCAAACAGTATGAACAATACCAGGAAAATGTTCCCCCGATAATTTCCCCCTGGAAATTTTCTCCCAATAGAATTACCCCCCCCCAAAAAAACCGTCAAAAGGTTGTATTTATAATCACTTAACACTAACCCAGCTAACACACAACGTTTCTGCATAGTTGTGCATTGGTAAAATCCTCAATGTCATAATTATATGTTGTGACAACGTTGTGGTACTGTTAGACGTTAATGGTGAACATATGTATATTAATTAAATAAACAACTTATGAAAATTTAAATACCAGTTGCATGTTTTAAAATACTGAACAGCATTATTTGATGTATTTTCGTTTGGATTATACTTTTAAGAATTGACAAAGGAAGTAAAAGTTGTCACAACGTTGCAGTAACATTGTTTGTACAACTTTTATTGAAACACGAATTGTAGCCTAAATAATATGTTTACATTTTCTACTGTCTAAATACTTGTTATTTCAATTATTTTATGAACGAGGAATATATCGTTTGTCTTTGATTTTACTGTTCATAATTAATTACACATAAATGATCTTGAAATAAATATATTAACTGGTATTTTTTGTGGGGGGTAATTTCATTGCTCGGGATATTTTCCTAGAACCTGTATGAACATATGAAATTCGGTCCAGAACTTATCAAAATAGTCTTAACATATGAAGTTAAAAATCGCGGATCTTATCAACAAAGTATTAACATAGAAGTTAAAAGTCATAGATCTTATCAACAAAGTGTTAACATGTGAAGTTAAACGTCTTAAATCTTATCAACAAAGTGTTAACATATGAAGTTAAAAATCATAGATCTTATCAACAAAGTGTTAACATATGAAGTTAAACGTCTTAAATCTTATCAACAAAGTGTTAACATACGAAGTTAAAAATCATAGATCTTATCAACAAAGTGTTAACATATGAAGTTAAACGTCTTAAATCTTATCAACAAAGTGTTAACATATGAAGTTAAAAGTCGTGGATCTTATCAACAAAGTGTTAACATATGAAGTTAAAAGTCACTATAACTATTATAAAACGATACAGACGTATTTTAAACATTATTTTCAAAAGTTGAAAATAAAACTCAAACGAAGAAACTCTTAAAATAAGACAGTCACTTGTTACTCATGATGCTTTAAAAAACAATCCGGTCTCATTGAAACTCTTAAAATAAGACAATCACTTGTTACTCATGATGCTTTAAAAAACAATCCGGTCTCATTGAAACTCTTAAAATAAGACAATCACTTGTTACTCATGATGCTTTAAAAAACAATCCGGTCTCATTGAAACTCTTAAAATAAGACAATCACTTGTTACTCATGATGCTTTAAAAAACAATCTGGTCTCATTGAAACTCTTAAAATAAGACAATCACTTGTTACACATGATGCTTTAAAAAACAATCCGGTCTCATTAACATAAAGATCGACTTTTATTTCATCTAGAAAGACCCCCCTATTGTAAACTACTTAGTGACGACCATATACATACTTAAAACCCCTATTATAACTACTTAGTGACGACCATATACATACTTGAAACCCCCTATTGTAAACTACTTAGTGACGACCATATACATATTTGAAACCCCTATTATAAACTACTTAGTGATGACCATATACATACTTGAAACCCCCCAATGTAAGCTACTTAATGACGACCATATACATACTTAAAACCCCTATTATAAACTACTTAGTGACGACCATATACATACTTGAAACCCCGTATTATAAGGTACTTAGTGACGACCATATACATACTTGAACCCCGTATTATAAGCTACTTAGTGACGACCATATACATACTTGAAATCCCTATTATAAGCTAC
>NW_013673385.1:26654-30368 GCF_000517525.1 Limulus polyphemus
GCTTGAAACCCCCCTATTATATGCTACTTAGTGACGACCATATACATACTTGAAACCCCCTATTATATGCTACTTAGTGACGACCATATACATACTTGAAACCCCGTATTATAAGCTACTTAGTGACATACATGAAGGTGTTCTGATCGTGACGATGACCACATATAACTTGCAGTAATTTGAAATGGTTTTTGTTTTGTTTTTATCATACCGTAGCTAGATTCGTTTTTCTATTCACGTGACTTTGGGCGCGTGTGTAATATTATTCAACAATTATTTTGCGTTAAAAACAATAAGACGGTTTTATATCCATTCTGTTTAGAGCTAGGAACCGAAACAAAATACTTGAAATTTTCACCGTTTCGCTTTCATATCCTAATGAATATTTCTAACCTGTACAGTTTCGTATTCGTTGACTCCAGTAATTGAATGTAAATAGAAAATAGTATTCTAAGGGTGTAAACTTTTTTTTTATCTTATGAACATAATTAATTTATTTGATAAGTATTACTGTGATTATCATAATTTAATGCTCCGAATTACAATGAGACATTAAACATCATCAAATATCCTCTTTTCACTCCACCTAGCGTTAAAAACCTCACATAATGATCCCAATTAAAATTCCCTTTGTTATCCAATTCCAACTTGTATTTGTTTTTATCACAGCCTTAAGGCCCGGCATGGCCAGGTGGTTAGGGATCTCGACTCGCAATCTGCTGGTCGCGGGTTCGAATCCCCATCCCACCAAAACATGCTCGCCCTTTCAGCCGTGGAGGGCGTTATAATGTGACGATCAATCCCACTATTCGTTGGTAAAAGAGTAGCCCAAAAGTTGGCGGTGGGTGGTGATGACTAGCTGCCTTCCCTCTAGTCTTACACTGCTAAATTAGGGACGGCTAGCGCAGATAGCCCTCGTGTAGCTTTGCGCGAAATTCAAAACAAACAAACACAGCCTTAAATACGGCGTTCTGAAATATAACAAAACTTCGCTCTCTATATCCCAAAAATATAATTTACATTGAAATCTTACAGAGAACAGCATATTCGTGGAGAAACGTCAGTTTTAACACACTTGGATCTTCGTGTTGAATTGTTTCACATACAGTACTAATTACTGCATTACGACCACCAAATCTGTTCCCCTCCAGATAAGAGGTTAGACCAATTTTGACTTTTCTTTCAAACAAATTTAGGCTGTTTAACCGATGTATTCCTTCTTTTTTTCATAACATAGAGAAATATAAGATTATATATTAGTCTTGAAATTATAAATGGCTGTTTAAGGATTATTAATTCACTTTTTAAATTAGATTATTGCAACACAGATAATCAAGATTAACCAGTTCACGTCTTAGATTGGTACACTTTGAAATATCACCATTAGTTATTCATGAGGTTAATTAAGTCCAGCGTTTCTGAAAAGAACATACAACAAAATTTACTCTTCATTTACACAGCTTCATTTACAAAAACTGGGGTAAAAAAATAATAATAAAGCTATCTGGCTAATATCTAGTGGGTTCTCATGTTTTTCTTTAGGCCTTCTGGATATATATATATATATGAAAGAGTGTACCAATAGCAAAAATGCATTAAATACTCGCGAAGCAGTGTTTGTCGTAAAATTATAGTTAATTCATTTTTATTAATTATCATTGTTTTTTTTTTTGTTCGTTAACCAGCTTTTGATATAACTCTTTTGTAACAATCAACTAAGTTATAACTCAAGATTAGAAACGTACATAGAATTGTACATAAACTATTCTTATATACATTATCTACTTTTGGTTGTTATTGTTCTGTAATAGATTAAATGAACAATTTTCTAAGAAGGTTTCTTTATAAGAAACAAAAATTACATTAATGTACACATTATTATTTTTATATTTGCTTAGGTTTTTACATTGATTTAGCAGTTTTGAAGATTGGGTTTTATGTGGTTAACTACAGAATCGTTTCTGAACTGCGATAGATCTCGCGATGAGTGAAGTCTGTAAATGTTTTTACTTCGAAAGACCTTGCGCTGAATGAAGTCTGTCAAAGTTTTTACCTCGAAAGACCTTGCGCTGAATGAAGTCTGTAAAGGTTTTTATTGTGAAATATATCTAAAAAAGTGAAGTATGTAAAAGTTTTTACTTCGTAAGACCTTGCGCTGAATGAAGTCTGTAAAGGTTTTTACTACCAAAGATCTTGCAATGAGTGAAGTCTCTAAAGGTTTTTATTGTGAAATATATTGAAAAGAGTGAAGTATGTAAAAGTTTTTACTTCGTAAGACCTTGCGATGAATAAAGTCTTAAAAGGTTTTTACTACACAAGATCTTGCGATGAGTAAATTCTGTTAAAGTTTTTACTGCGAAAGATCTTACTATGATTGAAGTCTGTAAAGGTTTTAACTACAAAAGATCTTGCGATGAGTGAAGTCTGTTAAAGTTTCTACTGTGAAAGATCTTCCGATGATTGAAGTCTATAAAGGTTTTAACTACACAATATTTTGCGATGATTGAAGTCTGTAAAGGTTTTAACTACACAAGATCTTGCGATGAGTGAAGTCTGTTAAAGTTTTTACTGTGAAAGATCTTGTGATGACTGAAGTCTGTAAAGGTTTTAACTAGAAAAGATCTTGCGATGAGTGAAGTCTGTTAAAGTTTTTACTGTGAAAGATTTTTAGAAGGATTTACGTTTTTAATGTATAAATATAAAGAAAGTATTGGCAATTTTTGTGAGCACTTCGTGTTTTTTTTTAGTGTAATTAGGCCTACTATAGTTTTTCAGCAGCTAGTAAAACAAATATAAGCAACGAACTACTTTTAAGAAATCAATGATTTTATCTGTCACACTAACATCAAAACTGTATCCGTTCTGTACAAGTTAAATATTTCTACATAAAAAATAAACCTATTCAGCCAGTGTGGATCTCATCCAAATGTAAAATAACAACAAACTGTGTGTAACACTGTCAAAACTGGCCAAAAAATGGAGCTTTATGATGAAAGCGTGACTTTTTAAAGACATTTAATAAACGGTAACTGCAACTACCATAAGGTGAGATCAGTAGTGTTAAGTATTAAATCACTAGTGGACATTGTTGTGTTACAACCATCTACCTAACTTATAGAAGTTTCTCATTGCATATTATACTGTTCATGAGTTAATGTTTCGTACATATATCATTGGTTTTGCATTGTTATTCTTCTAAAAAGTTATATTAATGCTTATAAACCCCATTTATCTTTGTTAAAACATGGCAGTGTTACTCATCTAAAAAGTTATATTATTCTTTGTTAATCCAGTTATTTTTGTAAGTATATAACAGCATTATTCATCTAAAAAGTTATATTGTTGTTTTTTAATCCGGTTATCTTTGTAAGTATATGACAGCGTTCCTCATCTAAAAAGTTATATTGTTGTTTTTTAATCCGGTTATCTTTGTAAGTATATGACAGCATTCCTCATCTAAATGTTATATTGTTGTTTTTAATCCAATTATCTTTGTAAGTATATAACAGCATTATTCATCTAAAAAGTTATATTGTTGTTTTTAATCCAATTATCTTTGTAAGTATATAACAGCATTATTCATCTAAAAAGTTATATTGTTGCTTTTTAATTCAGTTATCTTTATAAGTATATGACAGCGTTCCTCATCTAAAAAGTTATATTGTTGTTTTTAATCCAATTATCTTTGTAAGTATATGACAGCATTATTCATCT
>NW_013673385.1:31337-34688 GCF_000517525.1 Limulus polyphemus
CGTTCCTCATCTAAAAAGTTATATTGTTGCTTTTTAATCCAGTTATCTTTGTAAGTATATGACAGCGTTCCTCATCTAAAAAGTTATATTGTTGTTTTTAATCCGGTTATCTTTGTAAGTATATAACAGCATTATTCATCTAAAAGTTATATTGTTGTTTTTAATCCAGTTATCTTTGTAAGTATATAACAGAATTATTCATCTAAAAAGTTATATTGTTGTTTTTAATCCAGTTATCTTTGTAAGTATATAACAGCATTATTCATCTAAAAAGTTATATTGTTGTTTTTAATCCAATTATCTTTGTAAGTATATGACAGCATTCCTCATCTAAAATGTTATATTGTTGTTTTTAATCCAATTATCTTTGTAAGTATATAACAGCATTATTCATCTAAAAAGTTATATTGTTGTTTTTTAATCCGGTTATCTTTGTAAGTATATGACAGCATTCCTCATCTAAAAAGTTATATTGTTGCTTTTTAATCCAGTTATCTTTGTAAGTATATGACAGCGTTCCTCATCTAAAAAGTTATATTAGTTGTTTTTAATCCAGTTATCTTTGTAAGTATATGACAGCATTCCTCATCTAAAAAGTTATATTCTTGTTTTTAATCCAGTTATCTTTGTAAGTATATGACAGCATTCCTCATCTAAAAGGTTATATTATTGTTTTTTAATTCAGATATCTTTGTAAGTATATGACAGCGTTCCTCATCTAAAAAGTTATATTATTGTTTTTTAATCCAGCTATCTTTGTAAGTATATGACAGCATTCCTCATCTAAAAGGTTATATTATTGTTTTTTAATTCAGTTATCTTTGTAAGTATATGACAGCATTCCTCATCTAAAAGGTTATATTATTGTTTTTTAATCCAGCTATCTTTACAAGAATACGCAGCTATTTTTAATTTTACAACTAACTTGAATCATAAAGAAAGTTAGCTAACATCATTGAAATCGTAAACAGCACTATATATATAAAACTCCAATGAAGACTTTAACCTTCCAAAGGTCAAAGTCACCGTTAAATATAACTAAAATAGAATTCCGTTAATTATCCCATATTTATTTCACCCTAACCTACAGTTGATGTTTTTATAGAGTTTGTGAGAACTTCACAAATATCTGAAACTTTTTAGCAACACCTAAGTTAACTTATGTACAACAATAATGCATACCTTGCCCCATATGGCATCTTTCACGGTGATGACAGCGCGTGCGGAAATACATGTATCTCGTAGATCAGCATAGGAATCCCTCCTCGTGGTTTCACATATTCATATCGAAACCTTAACAGAAAATCGTACACTTATAGAGTGACTGGGGCTTATAACCCCGATAGGGTATCCAATACTTGAAGATCCTTAATAAACTTTTTGGTATACACAAAAGTTCCGGGACTTGGGTGTCTTCACTTTTCCGGATAGCTGTCCGCTGTGTCTGAGTTATACCCGGCTTCTTAGTCTACGTACACAAAGGCCAGGATGGTGTATATCCAAAAGCTGGTTAGCATTTGTATCTAACTAGTAGTTTTCGAACTTAAAACTATAGGGCAGGCTAGATAAAAAGCGCTGATGATTTCCAACTGTTTCGCTTCATTCTACTGCATCTAGAGAAGCCTCTCGCATGGCTCAGACGCTTCTCCCCCACTGATACTCAAGATCTGAGGGTTTCTCTACACAGCACTGAACATATTTGGCCAAGAAATATTTACATATTTACTTAAAGGTAAACGTGTGCACTGCTATCGGAACTTTGTAAATAAACGTTTCATATGCAAGAGAGTCATGCTGCCGGTGGTATTAACTCAGACCAATCCAAACATTCAAAGCCTGGCAATATTTGGTTTAGAAATAAATGCGATAAGTCAACTCTGTTAAGACAAGAGAGAGAAAATCGTTCGACCAATAGAAAGAGCCGAGGACTATGTAAACTCTTGATATTAAACAAACTTGCCAGACTGGGGCTGATTTTTGAGATTCATGGCAAATATTTGATGCAGTTTTAAGCCTGTGAGTAGTAGTAGCAGAGGCCTAGCTTATGTCTATATAGCTAATTATGGTACAGTAAATTTGTAGCCGGCTCAGGCGTAGGCTTACATTTGCTTGCATTGAGCTGCTGTTTACCTGTTGAAGTGAAACGTGTCTACCCTTCCATTTTCACTATACATATTTACATAAGTCTATATATATATATATAAAGTCCTTTAGAGGTTAGTGATTAGTATACACAGTTTAGTGATTTAATAACGATCGCTTACAACTAAAAATATCCTGTGTGGTATGCTGTACACACGTTACCATTATTATCCAACCTTAACAACTCTTTGATAATCCCATGAATAGATAAATATACAAGATAATAGACAGAGAAGGTAAATGCATATTTTTACGCATAATGTTATACGTAAAAACGGTCGCTTTTTAAAGGACTTTCACACTTAAATTTGCAAACAAGAAGTTAAAGAACAAATACGTCATTTGCATCTATTGTTTAAATTATATTCTTTTGTTCATGATTTGTATTTGAATAACTAGTCATTCTAAAACTTTTCACACAAAAAATGCGATTTGAAACTTTATTATCTGTTTCTTTTATATGCTCATATTTTACTCTCAAAACGTCCCCCAGTGGTTTGACGTCACATCTGAAGGCTTACAACGATAAAAACCGGGTTTCGATACACGTGGTGGTCACAGTACAGATACCCCATCGTGTAGCTATATAATTAACAAGAAACAAACAAACAAAATACTCTCAAGACTCAGCAAATTCGGTTCTTATCTAAAGTTTCATATCAGCATGGATGTTTAAATCACATTTTCCTAGAGACTACGTAGTGGGAAATGTCGATAATATTCTGATGTTATACTTGTGGTATTTTTGATTAGAATACGTTAATCTCACGAGGAGTTAAATGAGTTGATTAGAAAAAGAACATCAGTGTGTATGTTGGAAAATAAGAACAGGGCTTGAAGTTTACAGAAAGATGAACCTGAAGCTAAAAAGCCTGTGTTTTATCAATTTCTCTTGCTACATACCTACAGACTATACTTTAAAATATTTGATTTTTTTAAAACTATACCGTGCTGGACACTGGACTGCAAACAGCTACAAAGGACTTGACGATAGTCTTCAGCATGAACACTTCTCTTTTCAACAGTGTATGGACTGACAAGGCTAAGACTAGAAGTTGAAATATATATACTGAGACTGACTTAAACAACACGAACACTTGACACTCTTCAACAGTGCGTGGACTGACTTTACTAGGCTAAGACAAGAAGTAGAAATATATACTGAGACTGACTAAGGACAACAAACACTTGACACTATTCAACAGTGTG
>NW_013673386.1:0-1967 GCF_000517525.1 Limulus polyphemus
TATTTTTTTCTTAATTTTTCCTAACATAGATACCACAGCTGAAAGTAAACATAATCTATTTTTGGGTTAATTTGGAGGCCAGCGATGCTGGAATGGTTCCTCCTGTACGGTACAAGTAACCTGGATCACTGGACCAATGTTTGGGGAGACTTCCAGAACCCACGCTTTCCAACTCACCCCGGGTTACTGTATGTGCATACAATCATAACCCCATGCCAGGGTCAGAGGATTAATGGGGAGGACATCATATGGATCCCAGCCTTGATATATGATACCACTTTGAGATTTATTGCAACAATTATCGGTACAAAAGAACAATAACTAAATTTCCAGCAATTGTTTACAAGATGTAATGCACGACATGTACAGAGTAACGATAAGTTCACAAATTATTATACAATATGTACAGAGTAATACAATATAAATTACAAATCAAAAACAAAAGATTACTCCTCTCACTGCCAATGGTAAGGAAGAACTACAGGCGCTGCTTCTTCATCCCCAAATCCGGCAATGAGAGGCTCAGAGCACGCTTGAGAGTTAGAGGATCTATTGGCTGGACGAGGTTCGTTGTTGGCAGCTGGGCTACCACTTGGGAGGATCAGGACACCCCATGACATATGAACGTAGATGAGGCACAGATATAGGGAGGTGATGTTTACGAGGTGCAGGATTAGTACCTGCTGGGGACATCTGATGAACATCTTCTTCCTCGGGGACTGCAGAAATTGATGAGTTGTCCGATGAGGGACCCTCAGAACCCTCAAGGACCTCTACTGGACTAGATAAGGCAGAAGCAATATCTGATGAATCTGTTAGTGAAGACATCTTTACGGAGGAATCTTCTACTTCAGTACCAGTTGAATGATCAACGTCCTTGGATTCCATAATGACAGGCAAGTTTGACAGTTGATGGAGGAGCAATGGTGCCGGTGCAAGTTGGGGAATCCTCCTCTGCTGGACCAAGAGATAGAGATTCAACCTGCTCCTTCAAAGGATGAATATCACCACTTTGATTTGGAAGAGATGAACCTGACAATGACGGGGAAGGTGAGGTGGTACGTTCTTGGTTGGATACCGGAAACTTTACTTGCATATGTTGATGCTCGTGAAGGGCAAATAGAGGAACTGTGATCCCCCTGACACACGTCACAAGTGATAGTACAGGCGTCCTCCTCGTGACCGAATAACAAACAATGGCCACATTTTGGGGTAACACACTGGTTGGCCAAATGGCCTTTGAGACCACAATGGCGACACAGCCGGCGCATACCAGTATAACTCACCATTACTGTGTATTTTCCAATTTTTAAAAAATTGGGTACTGGAGTTTTCATATCAATACGGATACGTCTATTACCCGTGCAGACGCCCGGTCGGGACGGGTAGCACTCATATTAAATTTTAGAAACTTTTCCATACTGCTGCAGTACATTACTAATGATGGTATGGGGCATCTCATAAGGTGCCGAACGTAGAGTCATCCACTTAAAGTTTTGTCCCACAGGACTCACAGGAACGGGAGCACCATTCAGGGTGAATGACCCCCGACCTAATAACAGATGCGCCACAGCCCGAGTGGATAGTGTGGTGATATAATGTCCAGCACTTTTGTGCTGGAGACAGTCCACAACACTGCTCCCAAGGCTCTTACACAAAGAGTCAATCACCTTGGAGGGCAAGGTGTCTGCTGGCATGATAAACCTTACCAACCATGGTCGAGTCAAGGGTGGCGGAACTAATTCCAACCAACCCAAAAACAAGTCAAACAAAATCTTAATTAGTCAAAAAACACAGAGAAAACACTGAATGAAAAAAATAATACTCACAATCTACGCGCGCTCGGATTATATATATCTCAGGATACACGACTGGATAATGTATACACGTACAGCTCCAGGCTCGGCCCCACTGAAGTTTTGAAGAAAAGAAGACCTCTATATAATGTAATTGATTTGATGATTAAG